>NC_083404.1:6631035-6932034 GCF_020745735.1 Hemiscyllium ocellatum | reverse complement strand
GCGATGTAGAGTGGGATGGAGGCCTGGATTGGGCTGGAGACCTGGAGTGAATTGGAGTGGGCTGGAGACCTAGTCCGGTGCGGAATGGGCTGTAGGCCTGGAGTGGTGCAGAGTCAGCTGGAGGTCAGGAGCGGAGCAGGTTGGGCTTGAGGCTTGGAGTGGAGCAGAGTGGGCTGGAGGACTGGAGTGGTGTGGGCTGTAGGCCTGGAGCGGTGCGGAGTGGGCTGGAGACCTGGAGCGGAGCAGAATGGGCTGGAGGCCTGGAGCGTTGTGGAGTGGGCTGGAGGCTTGGAGCGGAGCAGGGTGGGCTGGAGGCCTGGAGCGGTGCATAGTGGGCCGGAGGCCTTGAGCCGTGAGGAGTGCGCTGCGGAGTGGGCTGGAGACCTGGAGCGGAGCAGAATGGGCTGGAGGCCTGGAGCGTTGTGGAGTGGGCTGGAGGCTTGGAGTGGAGCAGGGTGGGCTGGAGGCATGGAGTGGAGCAGCGTGGACTAGAGGCCTGGAGCAGAGCAGCGTGGACTGGAGGCCTGGAATGGAGCAGAGTGGGCTGGGGGCCTGGAGCGGAGCAGGGTGGTCTGGAGGCCTGGAGTGGTGCGGAGTGGGCCACAGTTCTGGAATGGGCCAGTGTAGGCTGGAGGCCTGGAGCGTTGTGCAGTGGGCTGGAGCCTGGAGCAGTGTGGAGTGGGCTGGAGGCCTGGAGCGGAGCAGGGTGGGCTGGAGGCCTGGAGCGGTGCATAGTGGGCCGGAGGCCTTGAGCCGTGAGGAGTGCGCTGGAGGCCTGGAGCGGAGCAGAGTGGGCCGGCGAACTGGAGCAGTGCAGAGTGGGCCGGCGGCCTGGAGCAGTGCAGAGTGGGCCGGCGGCCTGGAGCAGGGCAGAGTGGGCTGGAGGCCTGGAGCAGGGCAGAGTGGGCTGGAGGCCTGGAGCAGAGCAGAGTCGGCTGGAGGCCTGCAGCGGAGCAGGGTGGGCTGGAGTTCTGGAGTGGTGCGGAGTGGACTGGAGGCCTGGAGTGGTGCGGAGTGGGCCACAGTTCTGGAATGGGCCAGTGTAGGCTGGAGGCCTGGAGCGTTGTGCAGTGGGCTGGAGCCTGGAGCAGTGTGGAGTGGGCCCGAGGCCTGGAGCAGAGCAGAATGGGCTGGAGGCCTCGAGCAGAGCAGAGTGGGCTGGAGGCCTGCAGCAGGGCAGGGTGGGCTGGAGGCCTGGAGCAGTGTAGAGTTGCCTGGAGGCATGGAACGGAGCAAGGTGGGCCGGAGGCCTGGAGCGGTGTGGAGTGGGCTAGAGACCTGGTGGTGAGGAGTGGGCTGGAGTGGAGCAGAGTGGGCTGAAGGCTGGAGCGGCGCAGAGTGGGCTGGTGGTCTGGAGCAAAGCAGAGTTGGCTGGAGGCCTGGTGCAGAGCAGAGTTGGCTAGAGGCCTGGAGCAGAGCAGAGTGGGCTGGAGGCCTGGAGCAGAGCAGAGTGGGCTAGAGGCCTGCAGCGGAGCAGGGTGTGCTGGTGGCCTGGAACGGTGCAGAGTGGGCCGGAGGCCTGGAGCGGAGCAGAGTGGGCCGGACACCTGGAGCGGAGCAAGGTGAGCTGGAGACCTGGAGCAGTGCGGAGTGGGCTGGAGGCCTACAGCACGGCAGGGTGGGCTGGAGGCCTGGAGCGGAGCAGGATGGGCTGGAGACCTGCAGTGGTATGGAGTGGGCTGGAGTGGAGCGGAATGGGATGGAGGCCTGGAGCAGTGCGGAGTGGGCTGGAGGCCTACAGCACGGCAGGGTGGGCTGGAGGCCTGGAGCGGAGCAGGATGGGCTGGAGACCTGCAGTGGTATGGAGTGGGCTGGAGTGGAGCGGAATGGGATGGAGGCCTGGAGCAGAGCAGAGTGGGCTGGAGGCCTGTAGCGGAGCAGGGTGTGCTGGTGGCCTGGAGCAGTGCAGAGTGGGCCGGCGGCCTGGAGCAGTGCAGAGTGGGCCGGCGGCCTGGAGCAGTGCAGAGTGGGCCGGCGGCCTGGAGCAGGGCAGAGTGGGCTGGAGGCCTGGAGCAGGGCAGAGTGGGCTGGAGGCCTGGAGCAGAGCAGAGTCGGCTGGAGGCCTGCAGCGGAGCAGGGTGGGCTGGAGTTCTGGAGTGGTGCGGAGTGGACTGGAGGCCTGTAGAGGTGTAGAGTGGGCCGGTGGTCTGGAGCAGGGCAGAGTGGTCCCGAGACCTGGAGCGGAGCAGAGTGTGCTGGAGACGTGGACCGGAGCAGGGTGGGTTGGAGACATGGAGTGGGCTGGAGTGGAGTGGAATGGGATGGAGGCCTGGGGCAGTGCGGAGTGGGCTGGAGGCCTGGAGCACAGCAGGGTGGCTGGAGGCCTGGAGTGGAGCAGAGTGGGCTGGAGGCCTGGAGCAGTCCAGAGCGGGCTGGAGCAGAGCGGGCTGGAGGCCTAGTGCGGTGCGGAATGGGCTGGAGGACTGGAGCAGTGCGGAATGGGCTGGAGACCTGGAGTGGTGCAGAGTCAGCTGGAGGTCAGGAGCGGAGCAGGTTGGGCTTGAGGCCTGGAACGGAGCAGAGTGGGCTGGAGGACTGGAGTGGTATGGGCTGGACGCCTGGAGCGATGTAGAGTGGGATGGAGGCCTGGATTGGGCTGGAGGCCTGGAGTGAATTGGAGTGGGCTGGAGACCTAGTCCGGTGCTGAATGGGCTGGAGGCCTGGAGCGGGCTGGAGCAGAGTGGGCTCGAGGCCTCGTGCGGTGCGGAATGGGCTGGAGGCCTGAAGTGGTGTGGGCTGGAGGCTTTCAGTCGTGTGGGTTGGAGGCCTGGATCGCAGCAGGGTGGGCTGGAGGCCTGGAGTGGGCTGGAAGCCTGGAGCAGAGCAGAGTGGGCTGGAGGCCTGGAGCAGAGCAGAGTAGGCTGGAAGCCTGCAGCGGAGCAGAATGGACTGGAGGCCTGGAGCGGAGCAGGTTGGGCCAGAGGCCTGGAGTGGTGCGGAGTGTACTTGTGGCGTGGTTTGTTGTGGAGTGGGCCAGAGGCCTGGAGCGGTGCGGAGTGGGCTGGAGGCCTGGAGTGGTGTGGAGTGGGCTGGAGTGGAGCAGAGTGGGCTGGAGGCCTGGAGCAGTGTGGAGTGGGCTGGAGGCCTGGTGCTGAGCAGGGTGAGCTGGTGGCCTGGAGCGTTGTGCAGTGGGCTGGAGACGCGGAGTGGGCTGGAGTGGAGCAGAGTGGGCTGGAGGCCTGGAGCGGAACAGAGTGGGCTGGAGGCCTGGAGCGGAACAGAGTGGGCTGGAGGCCTGGAGTGGAGTAGAGTGTGCTGGAGGCCTGATGTGGAGCAGGGTGGGCTGGAGGCCTGGTGTGGAGCAGGGTGGGCTGGAGGCCTGGAGCGGTGTGGAGTGGCCCGGAGGCCTGGGATGGTGCAGAGTAAACTGGAGTCCTGGAGCGGAACAGACTGGGCTGGAGGCCTGGAGTGGTGCAGAGTGGGCTGGAGGCCTGGAGTGGAGCAGATTGGGCTGGAGACCTGGAGCGGGACAGAGTTGGCTGGAGGTCTGGAGCGGGGCAGAGTGGGCTGGAGGCCTGGAGCGGGGCAGGGTGGGCTGGAGGCCTGGAGCGGAGCAGGGTGGTCTCGAGGCCTGGAGTGGTGCGGAGTGGGCCGGCTGCCTGGAATAGTGCGGATTGGGCCACAGTTCTGGAATGGGCCAGTGTAGGCTGGAGGCCTGGAGCGTTGTGCAGTGGGCTGGAGCCTGGAGCAGTGTGGAGTGGGCTGGAGGCCTGGAGCGGAGCAGGGTGGGCTGGAGGCCTGGAGCGGTGCATAGTGGGCCGGAGGCCTTGAGCCGTGAGGAGTGCGTTGGAGGCCTGGAGCGGAGCAGGGTGGGCTGGCGGCCTGGAGCAGGGCAGAGTGGGCCTGAGGCCTGGAGCAGAGCAGAATGGGCTGGAGACCTCGAGCAGAGCAGAGTGGGCTGGAGGCCTGCAGCAGGGCAGGGTGGGCTGGAGGCCTGGAGCAGTGTAGAGTTGCCTGGAGGCATGGAACGGAGCAAGGTGGGCCGGAGACCTGGAGCGGTGTGGAGTGGGCTAGAGACCTGGTGGTGAGGAGTGGGCTGGAGTGGAGCAGAGTGGGCTGGAGGCTGGAGCAGCGCAGAGTGGTCTGGTGGTCTGGAGCAAAGCAGAGTTGGCTGGAGGCCTGGTGCAGAGCAGAGTTGGCTAGAGGCCTGGAGCAGAGCAGAGTGGGCTGGAGGCCTGGAGCAGAGCAGAGTGGGCTAGAGGCCTGCAGCGGAGCAGGGTGTGCTGGTGGCCTGGAGCGGTGCAGAGTGGGCCGGAGGCCTGGAGCGGAGCAGAGTGGGCCGGACACCTGGAGCGGAGCAAGGTGAGCTGGAGACCTGGAGCAGTGTGGAGTGGGCTGGAGGCCTACAGCACGGCAGGGTGGGCTGGAGGCCTGGAGCGGAGCAGAGTGGGCCGGACGCCTGGAGCGGAGCAAGGTGAGCTGTAGACCTGGAGCAGTGCGGAGTGGGCTGGAGGCCTGCAGTAGGGCAGGGTGTGCTGGTGGCCTGGAGCAGTGCAGAGTGGGCCGGAGGCCTGGAGCGGAGCAGAGTGGGCCGGACACCTGGAGCGGAGCAAGGTGAGCTGGAGACCTGGAGCAGTGCGGAGTGGGCTAGAGGCCTACAGCACGGCAGGGTGGGCTGGAGGCCTGGAGCGGAGCAAGGTGAGCTGTAGACCTGGAGCAGTGCGGAGTGGGCTGGAGGCCTGCAGTAGGGCAGGGTGTGCTGGTGGCCTGGAGCAGTGCAGAGTGGGCCGGCGGCCTGGAGCAGGGCAGAGTGGGCCCGAGACCTGGAGCAGAGCAGGGTGGGCTGGAGGCCTGGAGCAGAGCAGAGTGGGCCGGACGCCTGGAGCGGAGCAAGGTGAGCTGTAGACCTGGAGCAGTGCGGAGTGGGCTGGAGGCCTGCAGTAGGGCAGGGTGTGCTGGTGGCCTGGAGCAGTGCAGAGTGGGCCGGAGGCCTGGAGCGGAGCAGAGTGGGCCGGACACCTGGAGCGGAGCAAGGTGAGCTGGAGACCTGGAGCAGTGCGGAGTGGGCTAGAGGCCTACAGCACGGCAGGGTGGGCTGGAGGCCTGGAGCGGAGCAGAGTGGGCCAGACGCCTGGAGCGGAGCAAGGTGAGCTGTAGACCTGGAGCAGTGCGGAGTGGGCTGGAGGCCTGCAGTAGGGCAGGGTGTGCTGGTGGCCTGGAGCAGTGCAGAGTGGGCCGGCGGCCTGGAGCAGGGCAGAGTGGGCCCGAGACCTGGAGCAGAGCAGGGTGGGCTGGAGGCCTGGAGCAGAGCAGAGTCGGCTGGATGTCTGGAGTGGAGCAGAGTGGGCTCGAGGCCTGGAGCGGAGCAGGGTGAGCTGGAGACCTGGTGCGGTGCGGAGTGGGCCGGAGGTCTTGAGTGGTGAGGAGTGTGCTGGAGGCCTGGACCAGAGCAGAATGGGCTGGAGACCTGCAGTGGTATGGAGTGGGCTGGAGTGGAGCGGAATGGGATGGAGGTCAGGTGCAGTGCGGAATGGGCTGGAGGCCTGGAGCAGAGCAGAGTGGGCTGGAGGCCTGTAGCGGAGCAGGGTGTGCTGGTGGCCTGGAGCAGTGCAGAGTGGGCCAGCGGCCTGGAGCAGTGCAGAGTGGGCCGGCGGCCTGGAGCAGTGCAGAGTGGGCCGGCGGCCTGGAGCAGTGCAGAGTGGGCCGGCGGCCTGGAGCAGGGCAGAGTGGGCTGGAGGCCTGGAGCAGGGCAGAGTGGGCTGGAGGCCTGGAGCAGAGCAGAGTCGGCTGGAGGCCTGCAGCGGAGCAGGGTGGGCTGGAGTTCTGGAGTGGTGCGGAGTGGACTGGAGGCCTGTAGAGGTGTAGAGTGGGCCGGTGGTCTGGAGCAGGGCAGAGTGGTCCCGAGACCTGGAGCGGAGCAGAGTGTGCTGGAGACGTGGACCGGAGCAGGGTGGGTTGGAGACCTGGAGTGGTATGGAGTGGGCTGGAGTGGAGTGGAATGGGATGGAGGCCTGGGGCAGTGTGGAGTGGGCTGGAGGCCTGGAGCAGAGCAGGGTGGCTGGAGGCCTGGAGTGGAGCAGAGTGGGCTGGAGGCCTGGAGCAGTCCAAAGCGGGCTGGAGCAGAGCGGGCTGGAGGCCTAGTGCGGTGCGGAATGGGCTGGAGACCTGGAGTGGTGCAGAGTCAGCTGGAGGTCAGGAGCGGAGCAGGTTGGGCTTGAGGCCTGGAGCGGAGCAGAGTGGGCTGGAGGACTGGAGTGGTGTGGGCTGGAGGCCTGGAGCGATGTAGAGTGGGATGGAGGCCTGGATTGGGCTGGAGACCTGGAGTGAATTGGAGTGGGCTGGAGACCTAGTCCGGTGCGGAATGGGCTGTAGGCCTGGAGCGGTGCGGAGCGGGCTGGAGCAGAGTGGGCTCGAGGCCTCGTGCGGTGCGGAATGGGCTGGAGGCCTGAAGTGGTGTGGGCTGGAGGCTTTCAGTGGTGTGGGTTGGAGGCCTGGATCGCAGCAGGGTGGGCTGGAGGCCTGGAGTGGGCTGGAAGCCTAGAGCAGAGCAGAGTGGGCTGGAGGCCTGGAGCAGAGCAGGGTGGCTGGAGGCCTGGAGTGGAGCAGAGTAGGCTGGAGGCCTGGAGCAGTCCAGAGCGGGCTGGAGCAGAGCGGGCTGGAGGTCTAGTGCGGTGCGGAATGGGCTGGAGGACTGGAGCAGTGCAGAATGGGCTGCAGACCTGGAGTGGTGCAGAGTCAGCTGGAGGTCAGGAGCGGAGCAGGTTGGGCTTGAGGCTTGGAGTGGAGCAGAGTGGGCTGGAGGACTGGAGTGGTGTGGGCTGTAGGCCTGGAGCGGTGCGGAGTGGGCTGGAGACCTGGAGCGGAGCAGAATGGGCTGGAGGCCTGGAGCGTTGTGGAGTGGGCTGGAGGCTTGGAGCGGAGCAGGGTGGGCTGGAGGCCTGGAGCGGTGCATAGTGGGCCGGAGGCCTTGAGCCGTGAGGAGTGCGCTGCGGAGTGGGCTGGAGACCTGGAGCGGAGCAGAATGGGCTGGAGGCCTGGAGCGTTGTGGAGTGGGCTGGAGGCTTGGAGTGGAGCAGGGTGGGCTGGAGGCATGGAGTGGAGCAGCGTGGACTAGAGGCCTGGAGCAGAGCAGCGTGGACTGGAGGCCTGGAATGGAGCAGAGTGGGCTGGGGGCCTGGAGCGGAGCAGGGTGGTCTGGAGGCCTGGAGTGGTGCGGAGTGGGCCACAGTTCTGGAATGGGCCAGTGTAGGCTGGAGGCCTGGAGCGTTGTGCAGTGGGCTGGAGCCTGGAGCAGTGTGGAGTGGGCTGGAGGCCTGGAGCGGAGCAGGGTGGGCTGGAGGCCTGGAGCAGGGCAGAGTGGGCTGGAGGCCTGGAGCAGAGCAGAGTCGGCTGGAGGCCTGCAGCGGAGCAGGGTGGGCTGGAGTTCTGGAGTGGTGCGGAGTGGACTGGAGGCCTGTAGAGGTGTAGAGTGGGCCGGTGGTCTGGAGCAGGGCAGAGTGGTCCCGAGACCTGGAGCGGAGCAGAGTGTGCTGGAGACGTGGACCGGAGCAGGGTGGGTTGGAGACATGGAGTGGGCTGGAGTGGAGTGGAATGGGATGGAGGCCTGGGGCAGTGCGGAGTGGGCTGGAGGCCTGGAGCAGAGCAGGGTGGCTGGAGGCCTGGAGTGGAGCAGAGTGGGCTGGAGGCCTGGAGCAGTCCAGAGCGGGCTGGAGCAGAGCGGGCTGGAGGCCTAGTGCGGTGCGGAATGGGCTGGAGACCTGGAGTGGTGCAGAGTCAGCTGGAGGTCAGGAGCGGAGCAGGTTGGGCTTGAGGCCTGGAGCGGAGCAGAGTGGGCTGGAGGACTGGAGTGGTGTGGGCTGGAGGCCTGGAGCGATGTAGAGTGGGATGGAGGCCTGGATTGGGCTGGAGACCTGGAGTGAATTGGAGTGGGCTGGAGACCTAGTCCGGTGCGGAATGGGCTGTAGGCCTGGAGCGGTGCGGAGCGGGCTGGAGCAGAGTGGGCTCGAGGCCTCGTGCGGTGCGGAATGGGCTGGAGGCCTGAAGTGGTGTGGGCTGGAGGCTTTCAGTGGTGTGGGTTGGAGGCCTGGATCGCAGCAGGGTGGGCTGGAGGCCTGGAGTGGGCTGGAAGCCTAGAGCAGAGCAGAGTGGGCTGGAGGCCTGGAGCAGAGCAGGGTGGCTGGAGGCCTGGAGTGGAGCAGAGTAGGCTGGAGGCCTGGAGCAGTCCAGAGCGGGCTGGAGCAGAGCGGGCTGGAGGTCTAGTGCGGTGCGGAATGGGCTGGAGGACTGGAGCAGTGCAGAATGGGCTGCAGACCTGGAGTGGTGCAGAGTCAGCTGGAGGTCAGGAGCGGAGCAGGTTGGGCTTGAGGCTTGGAGTGGAGCAGAGTGGGCTGGAGGACTGGAGTGGTGTGGGCTGTAGGCCTGGAGCGGTGCGGAGTGGGCTGGAGACCTGGAGCGGAGCAGAATGGGCTGGAGGCCTGGAGCGTTGTGGAGTGGGCTGGAGGCTTGGAGCAGAGCAGGGTGGGCTGGAGGCCTGGAGCGGTGCATAGTGGGCCGGAGGCCTTGAGCCGTGAGGAGTGCGCTGCGGAGTGGGCTGGAGACCTGGAGCGTAGCAGAATGGGCTGGAGGCCTGGAGCGTTGTGGAGTGGGCTGGAGGCTTGGAGTGGAGCAGGGTGGGCTGGAGGCATGGAGTGGAGCAGCGTGGACTAGAGGCCTGGAGCAGAGCAGCGTGGACTGGAGGCCTGGAATGGAGCAGAGTGGGCTGGGGGCCTGGAGCGGAGCAGGGTGGTCTGGAGGCCTGGAGTGGTGCGGAGTGGGCCACAGTTCTGGAATGGGCCAGTGTAGGCTGGAGGCCTGGAGCGTTGTGCAGTGGGCTGGAGCCTGGAGCAGTGTGGAGTGGGCTGGAGGCCTGGAGCGGAGCAGGGTGGGCTGGAGGCCTGGAGCGGTGCATAGTGGGCCGGAGGCCTTGAGCCGTGAGGAGTGCGCTGGAGGCCTGGAGCGGAGCAGAGTGGGCCGGCGAACTGGAGCAGTGCAGAGTGGGCCGGCGGCCTGGAGCAGTGCAGAGTGGGCCGGCGGCCTGGAGCAGGGCAGAGTGGGCTGGAGGCCTGGAGCAGGGCAGAGTGGGCTGGAGGCCTGGAGCAGAGCAGAGTCGGCTGGAGGCCTGCAGCGGAGCAGGGTGGGCTGGAGTTCTGGAGTGGTGCGGAGTGGACTGGAGGCCTGGAGTGGTGCGGAGTGGGCCACAGTTCTGGAATGGGCCAGTGTAGGCTGGAGGCCTGGAGCGTTGTGCAGTGGGCTGGAGACCTGGAGCAGTGTGGAGTGGGCCCGAGGCCTGGAGCAGAGCAGAATGGGCTGGAGGCCTCGAGCAGAGCAGAGTGGGCTGGAGGCCTGCAGCAGGGCAGGGTGGGCTGGAGGCCTGGAGCAGTGTAGAGTTGCCTGGAGGCATGGAACGGAGCAAGGTGGGCCGGAGGCCTGGAGCGGTGTGGAGTGGGCTAGAGACCTGGTGGTGAGGAGTGGGCTGGAGTGGAGCAGAGTGGGCTGAAGGCTGGAGCGGCGCAGAGTGGGCTGGTGGTCTGGAGCAAAGCAGAGTTGGCTGGAGGCCTGGTGCAGAGCAGAGTTGGCTAGAGGCCTGGAGCAGAGCAGAGTGGGCTGGAGGCCTGGAGCAGAGCAGAGTGGGCTAGAGGCCTGCAGCGGAGCAGGGTGTGCTGGTGGCCTGGAACGGTGCAGAGTGGGCCGGAGGCCTGGAGCGGAGCAGAGTGGGCCGGACACCTGGAGCGGAGCAAGGTGAGCTGGAGACCTGGAGCAGTGCGGAGTGGGCTGGAGGCCTACAGCACGGCAGGGTGGGCTGGAGGCCTGGAGCGGAGCAGAATGGGCTGGAGACCTGCAGTGGTATGGAGTGGGCTGGAGTGGAGCGGAATGGGATGGAGGCCTGGAGCAGAGCAGAGTGGGCTGGAGGCCTGTAGCGGAGCAGGGTGTGCTGGTGGCCTGGAGCAGTGCAGAGTGGGCCGGCGGCCTGGAGCAGTGCAGAGTGGGCCGGCGGCCTGGAGCAGGGCAGAGTGGGCTGGAGGCCTGGAGCAGGGCAGAGTGGGCTGGAGGCCTGGAGCAGAGCAGAGTCGGCTGGAGGCCTGCAGCGGAGCAGGGTGGGCTGGAGTTCTGGAGTGGTGCGGAGTGGACTGGAGGCCTGTAGAGGTGTAGAGTGGGCCGGTGGTCTGGAGCAGGGCAGAGTGGTCCCGAGACCTGGAGCGGAGCAGAGTGTGCTGGAGACGTGGACCGGAGCAGGGTGGGTTGGAGACATGGAGTGGGCTGGAGTGGAGTGGAATGGGATGGAGGCCTGGGGCAGTGCGGAGTGGGCTGGAGGCCTGGAGCACAGCAGGGTGGCTGGAGGCCTGGAGTGGAGCAGAGTGGGCTGGAGGCCTGGAGCAGTCCAGAGCGGGCTGGAGCAGAGCGGGCTGGAGGCCTAGTGCGTGCGGAATGGGCTGGAGGACTGGAGCAGTGCGGAATGGGCTGGAGACCTGGAGTGGTGCAGAGTCAGCTGGAGGTCAGGAGCGGAGCAGGTTGGGCTTGAGGCCTGGAACGGAGCAGAGTGGGCTGGAGGACTGGAGTGGTATGGGCTGGACGCCTGGAGCGATGTAGAGTGGGATGGAGGCCTGGATTGGGCTGGAGGCCTGGAGTGAATTGGAGTGGGCTGGAGACCTGGTCCGGTGCTGAATGGGCTGGAGGCCTGGAGCGGGCTGGAGCAGAGTGGGCTCGAGGCCTCGTGCGGTGCGGAATGGGCTGGAGGCCTGAAGTGGTGTGGGCTGGAGGCTTTCAGTCGTGTGGGTTGGAGGCCTGGATCGCAGCAGGGTGGGCTGGAGGCCTGGAGTGGGCTGGAAGCCTGGAGCAGAGCAGAGTGGGCTGGAGGCCTGGAGCAGAGCAGAGTAGGCTGGAAGCCTGCAGCGGAGCAGAATGGACTGGAGGCCTGGAGCGGAGCAGGTTGGGCCAGAGGCCTGGAGTGGTGCGGAGTGTACTTGTGGCGTGGTTTGTTGTGGAGTGGGCCAGAGGCCTGGAGCGGTGCGGAGTGGGCTGGAGGCCTGGAGTGGTGTGGAGTGGGCTGGAGTGGAGCAGAGTGGGCTGGAGGCCTGGAGCAGTGTGGAGTGGGCTGGAGGCCTGGTGCTGAGCAGGGTGAGCTGGTGGCCTGGAGCGTTGTGCAGTGGGCTGGAGACGCGGAGTGGGCTGGAGTGGAGCAGAGTGGGCTGGAGGCCTGGAGCGGAACAGAGTGGGCTGGAGGCCTGGAGCGGAACAGAGTGGGCTGGAGGCCTGGAGTGGAGTAGAGTGTGCTGGAGGCCTGATGTGGAGCAGGGTGGGCTGGAGGCCTGGTGTGGAGCAGGGTGGGCTGGAGGCCTGGAGCGGTGTGGAGTGGCCCGGAGGCCTGGGATGGTGCAGAGTAAACTGGAGTCCTGGAGCGGAACAGACTGGGCTGGAGGCCTGGAGTGGTGCAGAGTGGGCTGGAGGCCTGGAGTGGAGCAGATTGGGCTGGAGACCTGGAGCGGGACAGAGTTGGCTGGAGGTCTGGAGCGGGGCAGAGTGGGCTGGAGGCCTGGAGCGGGGCAGGGTGGGCTGGAGGCCTGGAGCGGAGCAGGTTGGGCCGGAGGCCTGGAGTGGTGCGGAGTGTACTTGTGGCGTGGTTTGTTCTGGAGTGAGCCAGAGGCCTGGAGCGGTGCGGAGTGGGCTGGAGACCTGGAGTGGGCCAATGTGGGCTGGAGGCCTGGAGCAGTGTGGAGTGGGCTGGAGGCCTGGAGTGGTGTGGAGTGGGCTGGAGTGGAGCAGAGTGGGCTGGAGGCCTGGAGCAGTGTGGAGTGGGCTGGAGGCCTGGAGTGGAGCAGAGTGGGCTGGAGGCCTGGAGCAGTGTGGAGTGGGCTGGAGGCCTGGAGTGGAGCAGAGTGGGCTGGTGGCCTGGAGCGTTGTGCAGTGGGCTGGAGACCTGGAGTGGTGCGGAGTGGGCTGGAGTGGAGCAGAGTGGGCTGGAGGCCTGGAGCGGAACAGAGTGGGCTGGAGGCCTGGAGCGGAGTAGAGTGGTCCGGAGGCCTGGGATGGTGCGGAGTAAACTGGAGGCCTGATGTGGAGCAGGGTGGGCTGGAGGCCTGATGTGGAGCAGGGTGGGCTGGAGACCTGGAGCGGGACTGAGTTGGCTGGAAGCCTGGAGCGGGGCAGCGTGGACAGGAGCTCAGGAATGGAGCAGGGTGGACTGGAGACCTGGAGCGGCGTGGAGTAGACGAAGGCCTGGAGCGGTGCGGAGTGGGCCGGAGGCCTGGAGTGGTGCGGAGTGGGCCGCAGCCCTGCAGCGGGCCAGAGTGGGCTGGAGGCCTGGAGTGCTGTGGAGTGGGCTGGAGACTTGGTGTGGGGAGTGGGCAGGAGTGGTGCGGAGTGGGCTGAAGGCCTGGAGCAGGGCAGAATGGGCCCGAGGCAAAGAGCGGAGCAGAATGGGCTGGAGACCTGGAGCGGAGCAGAGTGGGCTGGAGGCCTGCAGCGGGGCAGGGTGGGTTGGAGGCCTTGAGCGGTGCAAAGTGGGCTGGAGACCTGGAGTGGGCTCGAGTGGAGCAGAGTGGGCTGGAGCGGGGCAGAGTTGGCTGGAGGCCTGGAGCGGAGCAGGGTTGACTGGAGGCCTAGCAGTGCGGAATGGGCCGCAGCCCTGGAGCGGGCCAGATTGTGCTGAAGGCCTGGAGCGGTGTGGAGTCGGCTGGAGGCCTGGTGTGGAGCGGAGTGGACTGGACCGGTGCAGAGTGGGCTGGAGGCCTGCAGCGGAGCAGGGTGGGCTGGAGGCCTGGAGTGGTGCAGAATGGACTGAAGGCCTAGAGCAGGGCAGAGTGGGCCGAAAGCCTGGAACGGAGCAAGGTAGGCCGGAGACCTGGAGCGGTGCGAAGTGGGCTGCAGCCCTGGAGCGGGCCTGAGTGGGCAGGAGGCCTGGAGCGGTGTGGGGTGGCCTAGGGACCTGGTGTGGTGAGGAGCGGGCTGTAGTGGAGCAGAGTGGGCTGGAGGCCTGGTGCAGTGCAGAGTGGGCTGGAGGCCTGTAGCGGAGCAGGGTAGGCTGGAGGCCTGGAGCAATACAGAGTGGGCCGTTGGCCTGGAGCGGGGCAGAGTGGGCCAGAGGCTTGGAGCGGAACAGGGTGAGCTAGAGGCCTGGAGCAGAGCAGGGTGTGCTGGTGGCCTGGAGCGGTGCGGAGTGGGCTGGAGGCCTGTAGAGATGTAGAGTGGGCCAGCAGTCTGGAGCAGGGCAGAGTGGTCCCGAGGCCTGGAGCGGAGCAGAGTATGCTAGAGGCCTGGACCGGAACAGGTTGGGCTGGAGACCTGGAGTGATGCGGAGTGGGCTGGAGGAGGCCTGGGGCAGTGCGGAGTGGGCTGGAGGCCTGGAGCAGAGCAGCTGGAGGCCTGGAGTGGAGCAGAGTCGGCTGGATGTCTGGAGTGGAGCAGAGTGGCTGGAGGTCTGGAGCGGAACAGGGTGGGCTGGAGGCCTAATGAGGTGTGGAATGGGCTGGAGGCCTGGAGCAGTACAGAGTGGGCCGGAGGCCTTGAGCGGTGAGGAGTGGGCCGGAGGCCTAGAGCAGTGCGGAGTGGGTCAGAGGCCTGCAGCATTATGGAGTGGACTGGAGGCCTGGATCGGGGTAGGGTGGACTGGAGGCCTGGAGTGAAGCAGAGCGCACTGGAGCAGAGTGGGCTGGAGGCCTGGAGCAGTACAGAGTGCACTGGAGCCCTGGAGCGGAGCAGTTTGGGCTGGAGGCCTAGTGCTCTGTGGAATGGGCTGGAGGCCTGGAGTGGTGCAGAGTGCACTGGAGCAGAGTGGGCTGGAGGCCTATAGCAGAGCAGAGTGGGCTGGAGGCCTAGTGTGGTGTGGAATGGGCTGGAGATCTGGAGCGGTGCGGAATGGGCTGGAGTAGAGTAGGCTGGAGGCCTGGACTGGTGTTGGCTGGATGCCTGGAGCAGTGTAGAGTGGGCTGGAGGCCTGGAGCGGAGCAGATTGGGCTGGAGGCCTGGAGCAGTGTAGAGTGGGCTGGAGGCCTGGAGCGGTGCAGAGTGGCCTGGAGACCTGGAGTGGAGCGGAGTGGGCTAGAGGCCTAGTGTGGTGCGGGATGGGCTGGGGGCCTGGAGCAGTCCAGAGCGGGCTGGAGCGGAGTGGGCTGGAGGCTTAGTGTGGTGCTGAATGGGCTGGAGGCCTGGAGAGGTGCGAAATCGGCTGGAGGCCTGGAGCATTGCGGAATGGGCTGGAGACCTGGAGTGGTGCAGAGTGGGCTGGAGGCCTGGAGCGGAGCAGGGTGGGCTTGAGGCTTGGAGCGGAGCAGAGTGGGCTAGAAGCCTGGAGTGGTGCAGAGTGTGCTGGAGGCCTGGAGCGGAGCAGAGTGGGCAGGATGCCTAGTGCGGTGTGGAATGGGCTGGAAGCCTGGAGCGGAGCAGAGTGGGCTGGAGGCCTGGAGCAGAGCAGGGTGGGCTGGAGGCCTAGTGCGGTGTGGAATGGGCTGGAGGCCTGGAGCAGTCTGGAACAGGCTGGAGCAGAGTGGGCTGGAGGACTGGAGTGGTATGGGATGGAGGCCTGGGGTGGTGCAGAGTGGGCTGGAGGCCTGCAGTGGGGCAGAGTGGGCTGGAGGCCTGGAGCGGAGCATGGTGGGCTGGAGGCCTGGAGTGGAGCAGAGTGGGCTGGAGGCCTGGAGCGGAGCATGGTGGGCTGGAGGCCTGGAGTGGAGCAGAGTGGGCTGGAGGCCTGGAGCGGAGCATGGTGGGCTGGAGGCCTGGAGTGGAGCATGGTGGGCTGGAGGCCTGCACTGGGGCAGAGTGGGCTGGAGGCCTGCAGTGGGGCAGAGTGGGCTGGAGGCCTATAGTGGAGCGGAGTGTGCTGGAGGCCTGGTGCGATGTGGAATGGGCTGGAGGCCTGCAGCAGTGCGGAATGGGCTGGAGCAGAGTGGGCTGGAGGCCTGGAGCGGAGCATGGTGGGCTGGAGGCCTGGAGCAGAGCAGAGTGGGCTGAAGGCCTAGTGCGGTGTGGAATGGGCTGGTGGCCTGGAGCGGTGTGCAATGGACTGGAGCGGAGTGGGCTGGAGGCCTGGAGCAGTGCGGAGTGGGCTGGTGCAGAGTGGGCTGGAGGCCTGGAGTGGTACAGAGTGGGCTGGAGCAGAGTGGGCTGGTGGCCTGCAGCGGTGTGGGCTGGATGCCTGGAGTGGTGCAGAGTGGGCTGGAGTGGTGCGGAGTCAGCTGGAGGCCTGGAGCGGTGCGGAGTAGGCTAGAGGCCTGGACCAGTGCACATTAGGCTAGTGACCTGGAACGGTGCAGAGCGGGCTAGAGTCAGGAGCGGTGCAGAGTGGGCTGGAGGCCTGGAGTGGTGCGGAGTGGATTGGAGTGGTGCAGAGTGGGCTAGAGACCTGGAGCGAAGCGGAGTGGGATGGAGGCCTAGCGCAGTGCGGAGCGGGCTGGAGCAGAGTGGGTTGGAGGCCTGGAGCGGAGTGGGCTGGAGGCCTGTAGCAGAGCGGAGTGGGCTGGAGGCCTAGTGTGGTGCGGTTGGGCTGGATGCCTGAAGTGGTGTGGGCTGGAGGCCTGCAGCAGTGTGGGTTGGAGGCCTGGATTGGAGCAGGGTGGGATGGAAGCCTGCTGCGGTGTGGGCTGGAGGCCTGGATCGGAGCAGAGTGGGCTGAAGGCCTGGAGCTGAATGGGGTTGGTTGTTGGATGGGATCTGGCGTTGTCAGTCAGCGGGTTACGAGGCCATAGACACAAAACAGAGGAATAAAAAAAGAAAAGAAGTTGTATTACATTACAGTGATTCATAGTATAAGTTAGATGTAAGACCTATTAAAGTCAGATAAACATTACATTGCAGTAGCTCAGCGCAGGGGCTTCTACATGTGGCGCCATGAGAGGAAACAATGTAAACTTTTCACTGTACCCCTATACATCTATACTTGAGCACACGTGACAATAAAGAATATTCTATTCTCTTCTAATTTCAAACAACAATTAAGAGTCAACCATATTGGTGTGGGTCTACAATCGCAAGCAGATTGGACCATGTAAAGAGAGCAGATTCCCTTCCGTTCTGGGCATTAGTGAACCAGATGAGAGTTTATGACAATCCATCAGTTCAATGGTGACCATTAGAGACAAGATTTTAATTCCATATTTTATCTATTGAATTTAAATTTACCAGCTCATGGGATTTGAACCCATGTCCTCCAAGCATTATACTGGCTTGCTGAATTGTGAGTTAAGTAACATTACCACTATACCAGCATCCCCTCCATAAGGAGCTCAAATGTAGACCATAGTCAACAACTCAGATGTGTGAGACACAATGCTTGAAAAGGTTGGCTCAACTCCATTAAAATTGTGCAATGGTTCTGACCAGGTCAGCGAGATAAGGTGTGAGCTTATAGCTCACTAGCCCACAACCTGAAGAGGCACTTCTGAAAATTAAAAATCCTGGGAATGTGCAGGGAATCCTGGAATCAGGTTGCAGTTACCTTTTTTTAAAAAAAAAATGTCTGCTGAATCATCCTGACTGAATAGTTGGATCTTTGGTTGAAGTGTTCCGAGGCGGAAGATGAGGCGTTCTTCCTCCAGGCGTTGGGTGGTGAGGGAGCAGTGGTGGAGGAGGCCCAGGACCTGCATGTCCTCTGCAGAGTGGGAGGGGGAGTTGAAATGTTGGGTCATGGGGTGATGGACTTGATTGGTGTGGGTGTCTCGGAGATGTTCCCTAAAGCGCTCTGCTAGGAGGCGTCCAGTCTCCCCAGTGTAGAGGAGACCGCATCGGGAGCAACGGATACAATAAATGACATTGGTGGATTTGCAGGTGAAACTTTGATGGATGTGGAAGGCTCCTTTTGGGCCTTGGATAGAGGTGAGGGAGGAGGTGTGGGCACAGGTTTTACTGTTCCTGCGGTGGCAGGGGAAGGTGCCAGGATGGAGGGTGGGTTGTTGGGGCCTCTATTGCTGAGGAAGGGCTTTTGCCTGAAATGCTGATTTTCCTGCTCCTTGGATGCTGCCTGACCTGCTGTGCTTTTCCAGCACTACTCTAATCTAGACTCTGGTTTCCAGCATCTGCAGTCCTTGTTTTTACCTGACTTATTTACCAAATGTTACTCAGTGATGAACTTTAATAAAAATAACTTACAATGCCTTCAGTGCGGTGGGAGAAATTTTAGATCCATGGACAGGATCAGTTCGGACTCTCCGGCTGGCAGTGTAATACCCTTGGATGAGCCTCTCGGCCTCGGAAGTAAGTTCAGTCTGCTGGTTTCTGGCAAATGCTAGCAGCTGATCAAGACATGTTTTAAATTTACAGACTGATCAGAAGCACTCCAGAACAATATATCTTACTTGAGTCTTAAATATATATTTAGTAAATTATTTTTCAATTTATTAAGTAAAACTGCTAATCTGGTAAATGTGCAAGATCTAAAAACCTATGACATCTGAATCAATTTCAGATTTGAAACTCGTTCCTCTCAATAAATGATGCTTCATTTTAGGCCGTCAAGTAAAGTGTCTAAATCCTTCACATTCAGAAAATGAACATATATTAAGATCTAAGTTTGAAGCGAGAGAAACTAATTTATAAATCATAATGAACACAAAGGCATTGCCATTTTTATAGCAGTTAGTCTTTACTTTGTCCCCATAAAGTGGATTTTCACTCATAATCTGATTGCCACCATGTTCTTAGAGGAGGGTTCCTAAATTGATGTCATCTTGTCATTAACAAACCTGCTTAAACATTACGCCCAATTAAAATCAACGTTTGCATTGTTATTTGGAATCCAAAATTGCTGAAATGCATTTTTAAGATTTGACATTTGTTTTACAGCTAACCATTACATTTATAGACACTTGATAGTACCATGAATCTATTCACATTGTCTGGTGGTTGTTCAAAGTTGACCAAGTACCTCTGATTTTATCTTTAATTACAATAGTTGCTCAAATTTTACAAACTTTTGTGACGAGTTTAACTCTTACAGCATCAAATTGTCACCAAACAACTGACTTCTCCTTTACATGAGTCAGAGGGCACACAAATGATTGACCAAAGAGTTTTACTCCGGATCCGCAAATGAAGAAAACCGTGCGTATCAACCTTCCGAATCACGGAATGACTATGATGTTATGGCACTGCTCATGTATTTTTGAAATCCATATTATTTTCTTGAACCTATATTCTTTAAAATAAAACTATTCTGTTTGACCAGACATATATAATAATCAATCTTCCTGCACTTGCAAATATATGCATTAGTTGGCAATAGCACCAGGCGTGACTTTTCAATAGATACAATTTGGAGGAGCATTTTGACCTCTGAGTAGCCTGACGCAAGGTCCTTGAGTGAATCATTGATAGCTGTTTGAAAAAAAAGGCAAAAGAGTTGTTTCTGAAGAATTTTCTATGGGCAAAGGAGAAGCACAGGAAAGCTTTTCTTCACCACATAAAAATCTTACAGGTTTCTATCGGTCCATCATCCAGATTTAGTTCTCCTTTCCTCTCCACATGTCCTCCCTCCACAAGCCAAATCAGTTCCCACCAATTACAACTGGCACACTGTAATGCAGGGTTTCTCTGGTGCTGACAGCTCAACAGCAACATTCAATGAGTCATGTACATGGTAGGTCAGGCACTTCAATACAAGCTTTGGGTTGGTGGCACAGTTAATTCATTGACTTGGTCCTCATTTCAGGTGACAACCATCCTTTTAAGTATTAATTAAAATTACGCCGTTTTGGTCACAAATGAATGGCAAAGAAAATTACTATGACAAGAATGAAACAAATATTTCAATCGTTTGTGAAATGTGCTTATAACAAAACCATATATTAACTTGGATGTTAGGCAGATACTGTGTAGTGTTATACTTTAATGTTATATTTATGATCATTTCAGCATTTATATAATTTGACTGTCCAGGTCCTAGAATGAAAATAAGTCTTGACTCTCATTTAGCCAACACTATTTTAGTCAACACCATTGTAACAATGAACCTTTTGGTTCATAGGTTAGCAACTCGACCAATTTCTTATTTTTACCTTTTCATAGTCTTGAGTTGTAAAGTTCTGTAGTGCTGGATAAAGAGGCTTGCCTGGATTCATAGCTTCACTCAGTACATGCTGTATTAAGTGCACAGGAGAATGGTAGTTGGATGATTCACAGCAGTAAATCAACAGACCAAAACCATCAACCAGATTAGCTGGGACTGAGCTGATGTCCTAAGTTAAAGAAACCAAAAAAAATGTATAAAACAAACAAAAAGGACAAGTGTATAAATTAAAATTGGGCATCTTTTGGATTCCTATCTCCCCATTTGCACTTCAAAACAATAGTATCTGGACCAAATAAAAGGCTATGTTGCAGCACCAAGCTACCATATGGCTCCAGCTCATTTGAGTTATTGGGCAGGTTTCATGTAAGTAGTTGAAGCAGCACATAGAAACCTCATGAATATATACTAATTGAAATCAGATGCCACAGTCATAATTCATGAGCAACTAATCTCTGCTAGTTGAATTACTGTGTCCACCTCAACCAATACGACATTCCATGTTCAGATACAGTTATTTTGTGCATTCATAAAAAGCAGTTGGGTTCAAATAATAAAAAACTGATTGCTTATTTGCTATTGTACTGCACCTCTTATCCATGGGCTTCAAGGCTCAAAATATTTGACATTTAATATGTTTTTATTCTCTCTGAAAGGACTATGCTGCCTCGTTCTCCAAGCACTTCAATTCATCCCATGTAAGGTGCAGTTGGCACCTTCACATTAGTGGATTTTATATACTCTACTCCAGAGAACCACCAACAGGGAGAATGATAGCAATGACAGTTCAGTGAATTAATGTAGATAACGACATTTGCATCATGTTGACTCCTTTGGCATACACACATCATGCACAAAGGACTCCTGAGACGCAGTGGTAGCGTTCTGAGCAAGGAGACCTGGGTATAAGACCCACCTGATCCAGAAGTATGTCATAAAATCTCTGAAAAGGCTTATTAGAAACATCTACATACTTCACACAAAGGGCTCTTGTGATGCAATAGTAGTGTCCTGACCTCTAAACTAGGAGGCTTGGGCCAAGTCCCATCTGCTTCACAAGTGTGCAATAATATCACTGTACAGGTTGATTAGAACATGTCTAATACTTCACACACTCAATATACGTTCAAACTGAAAATCATCCCACATCCTGCTTTAAACAATCCTTGGAAGAATTTTTAATTTAACTTTGACACAAACATGAATAGTTGATTTGTAGTCTGGACACAAAAATCTGATATGTTTCCAAAGTGGCCAAGTAAGACAAGTTTTCATTTCAAAACAAAATTAACATAGGTGCAAGTATTCTTAACAATGATATTAGCTATAGTGAATGAGTATTTAAACGAATGATAATTATACAGAAATGTTTACCTGCTTTACTCTTCTAAAATGACTTTAGGTCTCCCAATATGAACTATCCTTTTTTTCCACACATAAAACTTCTAAGTCCCAAAGTTGTGAAACCCTGAGCTTATTCAAAGTCATGACATTTAAACTTTAATATTGTTAACATTGAACACTATAACCATCAAAGAAAGGTGAACTTTGAACTTGATCTTGACAATATGAAGAATCAGTGTGCCTACATTGACAAGGGGCAACACATTTGGATAATATGAGATTAGAAAGCATTGTAAATAGCTTTGTGAAGGATGAGTCATGTCTGACTAACCTAGGTTTTCTTTGAGGAGGACACTAATATGGGGGATAATGGAATGCCTATGCATATTACTTACTTACTGTCTCCAATCTCTCAACCTATTTCAGCCCATGCCATAAACTCATCTCCAATTCGCAGATGTTCGTTTTTACTGATTGAATCTTGTGCAGACGATTATCAATACACTTCACCTTTTCCTAAGAGGAAACTGGCTTTGTCACAACCCACCATATCCTACTAACTTCCGCAAAACCTGGAGAAATGTGAATCAGGAGCTAGATTTGAGACTTAAAGTTAATTTTACTTTTCACTTGCCACAAACTCATGCATTTTTGGAAGTTAAAATTTCCCTTATTATATCAGCCTGGACCACTCTAAAATCTACCAGCAATGTTTAAAGGGTCTACTGATAGAAGAATGCAAGATTACTTCCCATTTTTAATTTGAAAGCGCTATCTTTGAATAGAATAAGTCACTGCCTGGCTAATCACACATATTATGTGATTTTTGTCTTACCATTGAACCAATTACAGCATCTTCTCGTTGCATAGCTTTCTTTAGGTGGGTATCAGCATCAGCCAAAGCCCAGAAGTTGCACTGGATTGGAAAGGACATCTGCTGATCAATATCTTCTCCAAACTTCTTTCCAGAAATAAACACTGTGGTGTTCCTAGTCTCTAAAACTAATACATACACAAGAGACATTTTCAATGCAAAGTTCTGTTAAATACCAACTGCCTAATGCACATAGTAATGAGTATGCAGCATACCTGTGTGAAGTAAGTCAAGCTTGTCTTTTCTGTAAGAAAAAAGTTCTCCAATGTAGCAGATACCTCCCTTAGCCAATAAGGCAGAGCCAGCCTGAACTTTGGCAGTGCCAGTTCCATGTTCATCTTTTGACACTGTAGCAAACATTTCATATGATGGTAAATGTCGCACTCCACAAGGCACAAGGTTCAAACTATATGTTAACAGCCTACAAGAAGATGGAAAAATCTTCATGAAAACAGGCCCAGATAAATAACTGTAGAGATTTAGAAGGAGGTTTTATCCTCATAGTTAAGACTACATAAGGCATGAATGTCATCTGAAAATGGAAAGTATTTGATGCTAGCATACAGAGCTATGGGCAAAGTACTGGAAAATGAGATTAGAATTAATAGATGCTTGATGACCCACATTTAGGGCTGAAGAGTCTTTTATCACATTGTAAACATTCTACAACACTAGGTATTCTGGAAAATTCCGGTAGTGCCTTTATTTTAATAAGAAAAAAGACAAAAATCACATAAGTATAGACCAGTTAGCTTAACTTCTGTTATTGGGAAGATGTCATACTCTGTTGTAAAGGGTGTAATGACAGAGCATTTTGAAATATGATCAAGCAGAGTCAGTATGACTTCATGAGGGAAAAATCATGTCTGACAAATTTATTGGAATACTTTCAGGAGGGAACAAGCAAAATAGTTAAATGTGAAGCAGTGAAGGCAATATATGTTGGAGAGTCTAGGACAGAGGATATAATCTCAGAAGGTATTTGAAAAGGTACCACACATTAGGCTGCTTAATAAGACTCTGTGGTGTTGGATGTAGTAGATAAACAATGATAGAGGAGTGGCTAACAGAGAGTTGGGATAAGGAGAATATTTTAAAGATGGCAACCTTTAATTAGTAGAGGGGCATAGGGATTAGTGCTAGGACTGCAATTGTTAATACTATATATTCATGACTTGGTTGAGGAAAATGAATGTATTATTCCTGATGACATGAAAATAGGTGGAAGGATGACACAAAGAGTCTGCAGAGGATTTAGATAGGTTAAGCGAGTGCGCAAAAATCTGGCAGATTGAATATAATGTGGGAAAATGTGTGATGCTATGCATGTTGGCAGGAAGAATCAAGGACCTGAATATTATTTAAATGGAGAATATTATTTAAATGCAGAAAACTACAGAAAGATTTGGCAGTTATTGTTTAGGAATCACAAAGAACTAATACCCAAATTCAGCAGGTAATAGAGAAGACAAATGGAATGTTGGAAAGGGAATGACATATAAAAGTTAAGAAGTCAGACCACAGCTGGAATACTGTGGAAAGGTTGGAGTTCCTTATCTAAGGAAAGCAGTAGGAGCTACAATGTTGTTGCATTGAAGGCAGTCCAGAGAAGGCTGTTCTTGGATATTGAGGGATTATCTTATGAGAAGTTGAGTAGGTTAGGCCTGTACGGAATCAAGAAGAATGAGAGGCAATCTTATGGAAACATATAAGATTCTGAGGGACTAGATAGGCAACATATGGAGAAGTTGTTTCCCTTGTTGGAGAGTCAAGGACAGAGGACATAGTTTCAGAATAAGGGGTCGCACACAGAGATGACGAGAAATTTCTTCTCTCCCAGGGTAGTAAATCTGTGGAATTTTTCACTGCTCAGTGCTGCCAAGGTTGGACTGTTAAGCATACTCAAGACCAAGATGGACAGATTTTTAATCAACAAGAAAATTAACGGTTATAAGGAAAAGGAAAAGTCAAATTGAGGATTATCGGATCAGCCACTATTTCATTGAATGGTAAAACATTCAATGGGCTGAATGGCCTACTTCTGTTCCTACGTCTTATAGTCTTGTGTTTTTGGGCAGAACAGATATCACTGCACAGAAGGGGATAAGGTTAGCTTAGCTTTTCCCAAAGGCCGATCAACGTCTGGAGTAGGATGCCAAAAAAAGGTCTGAAAATTTATTCCTGATACATCCTTAAAATGGCATGTGATACCAAAGTTATCAAATAATTTAGAAGGTATTTTCTGGATATGAGTCTGAGGTAATAAAGAAGTCAGAGCTTGCCAATTGCCTAGGAAGGACTGTGAAGATTTCTTTTCCCAAGGACTCCGAAGCTTGCAGTAATCCGTTTTCTTGCCTTTCCTGCTATATGTAGGACTATGTATGAAAGATGACCTTTGGTCAGTCTTGATACATAAACCTGAATAAGTTGTTAAATTACTATTCACGCACCACTAACTTTAAAACAATGCATAAAACTGATTTAAGTCCTTTCCTCAAATAAAGCACTGAGTGAAGAGCAGACCAAGGGCAGATTCACATTCAATCGTTAATAATGGTGGACAATTAAACAACAAACTGGAGGAGAACTGTTTTTGACCATTCCTGATCTCAATGATGGTAAAGCCCAGCATATAAGTGCATAAGACAAAAGACAAAAGTGCAACCATCATCAGCCAGAAGCGTCAAGTAAGTAATTCATTTCAGCATCATCCTGAGGCCTCCAGCTTCACAGATGCCGGTCTTCAACCAGTTCAATTTATTCATCCTGCTATCAAGAAACACCGAATGTATTGGATGTAGCAAAAGCTTCACCACCAACAATATCTTAGATCTAGGGCTAAAGACTTGTGCTTTTGAACTAGGGCATGCCCTGGTTAAATTGTTCAGATATAGCTTCAACTCTGAAATTTGGCTGTTGAAAACTACTTAGAGTGTCCTATCCAAATACAATCTGGACAATTAGCACATTATCAACAACAAAAACAGAATTTGATGGAAAAGAACGGTAGGTTTGGCAGCATCAGTGAAGTGAAATCAAAGTTAACATTTTGGCTCTGGTGAGTCTTCCTCAGAACCCTTCCTTAGCACCTTTTCAAGCCACTTTCAAATGTCAGAAAGACAAATGTTGGCAAGGCTATTAAATTACACTTACTCACCAATAACTTGCCTGCATGTGCTCAGTTTGGGCTCCATCCGGGATACTTGGTTTCCAACTTTATTACAGCCTTAGATCAAACATGGCCAAAAGAGTTGAATCCAGAGTGACTGCCCTTGAGCAAAAGATTTCCAATGGTTGTGTTATACCTAACAGAAAGGAAGATGGTTCTAGTTGTTGGAAGTCAATCATCTTAGTGTCAGGATATCGCTGCATGAGTTCCTCAAGAGAATGTCCTGGATCTAATCATCTTCAGAAATGACCTCCCTTCCCTCATCAGGGAGGAGGGAGAGATGTTCATTGATGATTGTAGAATGTTAAGTTCCATTTGTTACTATACAGATAATGAAGCAGACCACTGCCACATGCAGTAAAATTTGGACAAAATTCAGGCTTGCATTAATGCCAGGTAATATTTGGATGAAACAAATGTCAATTAATGATTATCTCCAACAAGAATTTAACCATTCCCCCTTGACTTTCAATGGCATTATCATTGTTAAATACACAACCATAAAATGTTACATTTGACCAGAAACTACATTAACACTGAGCAGAATTTTAACTGTCTTGGAGAGTTAGGTTTAGATACAGACATGGTTATGATGTCCTGAAACACGGCGTTCGCTCAGAAACACAATATTATCCTGTAGCTTCCAAGTCTTTTCCATGTGTGTTTGCAGATGAGCAAAAATCACCGGTGGAATTGTCAATAAGCAATTAAAATAATTAAGCAATTATTTCAGGATTTGACTAGCGTTCTACCTTTAACAATCAGTGCACAGGTTCCATAAGCTATTTAGAACATCTCAATGTCAACTAGCCCAAAAACATGGTGGAGTGTGGCTTTTTCAGTAATATTGACAGACTATAAGACCTTCAGACAGGGAAACTGAATAGCTACAGCTATGCACAAGTGAATGCTCACAGCACTTTTTCTGAGAGTGTGCGATACAGCTTAAGAGGTGATTTAGATTTAGATTACTTTCACTGTGGAAACAGGCCCTTCAGCCCAACAAGTCCACACCGACCCTCCAAAGAGCAACCCACCCAGACCCATTCCTTTAAATTTACCTCTTCACCTAACACTACGGGCAATTTAGCATGGCCAATTCACCTAACTGCCACTCTTTCCAACTACTTTGAAGTCAGTTCATCTGTCTTTGACTTTGCTCACCTTCATCTGAACTTCTCTGCTGGCAGCCTTCAATGTGAGAGACAAAACAACTGCAAATGCTGGAGTCCAAGGTAGACAAGCAGGAGGCTGGAAGAACACAGCAAACCAGGCAGCATCAGAAGGTGGAGAAGTCAATGTTTTGAGTCCTGAAGAAAGGTTACAACTGATTTCTCCACCTCCTGATGCTTCCTGGCTTGCTGTGTTCTTCTAGTCTCCTGCTTGGCAGCCTTCCATGTGATGTGATAACAGCTTATTCAGCTCTACCAAGGTTCTCTCATGAAGGATAGGTAATGTAGGAAGATCAAAAGCAACAGGAGCAACAGCAGTTTAGCTCCTTTGTCACAAACTGTTCCACAGGGCAGAAGGGATGTGCATAAAGACCTAGCTCCAAGGAGGTAAAGCCCACAATTCAGGGCTCAAAGAATCATCTCTTTCAACATGTGCACTAATGCCTTTAGAGGTTCAGGTCTTCATGCTAAGTCATTGCTGATATTTGCAACCTCCTGGAACAAGACTTTCATTTCATTTAACCAGATGAGGATTACCTCCTTTCCTATACCTTCCTTGGAGTTCTGTGATGTTTTATCCACTGTGGAAGGATAACAGAGAGTTGTGAATGTAGACTATGTTGGGGAGGGAATTTTATTTTGTCACAGGTGTCCATGATGTATGGGTTAGGCAGTCTCTTGGAACTGATGACTTGGAGATGCCGGTGTTGGACTGGGGTGGACAACACCAGATTATAGTCCAACAGCTTTATTTGGAAGCACTAACTTTTAGAGCACTGCTCCTTCATCAGTTGGTTGTGGAGGTTAAGGTCATGCTGACAGAATTTATAGCCAAAGGAGTCCAGTGATTTGGGGATGTGATACAGAAAACAATATTAGATTGAAACTTTCAGCTTTTATAATGGGATATGCTGGTTTCTGTTCTTTGACATGTAAATCCCAGAACTTCTTTCAAAATTACATTCTCAAGATAGTTCCGCTATTTAAAGAATAGGTGTGAAGTCTGTCTGTATCCCAAAGATTTGGACATGCTGGTGTTGGACTGGAGTGTACAAAGTTAAAATTCACATAACAACAGGTTTAATTGGAAGCACTAGCTTTTGCAGCCCCGCTCCTTCATCAGGTGGTAGTGGAGTACAAATTATAAGACACAGGATTTATAGCAAAAGTTTACAGTGTGATGTAACTGAAGTTATACATCGAAAATACCTTGGTTGTTTGTTGAGCCTTTCATCTATTAGAGTGACCATGATAAGTTCACTTCTTTCATATGTAAATCTCAAAATTTTTTTAAAGAAGTTACATTCTCAGGTTAACTGGTGTCAACCAGATAATATGTTGAAGGTGTTAGCCCCCTGTGTTCCCTGTCTGTGTCATAATGTTTAGACTGATTCTAATCTAAAAAGTGTGCTAACAGAGTCTTACAGGGATTCATGCAGTTTTTGAGCAAAGTACAATGTAACTCTGCAAGTACAAATTCACCCCACAAACGTTTTTGTGCGTGTGTGTGTCTGTAGGAGTGTGTGTGAGTGTCTGTGTATATGTGTATCTGTGTGTATAGTGCAATGGTGGTCACCTATAGTGTGACATGAACCCAAGGTCCCGGTTGAGGCCCTCCCTATGGGTACGGAACTTAGCTATCAGCCTCTGCTCGCTGTTGCCTGTCCCGAAGTCCGCCTTGGAGGATGGTCACCCGAAGGTCCAAGGTTGAATATCCTGGACCGCTGAAGTGTTCCCCAACTGGGAGGGAATACTCTTGTCTGTTGATTGTTACGCGGTAGGTAAAAACAATGACTGCAGATGCTGGAAACCAGATTCTGCATTAGAGGTGCTGGAAAAGCACAGCAGTTCAGGCAGCATCCGAGGTGTAGTAAAATCGACATTTCAGGCAAAAGCCCTTCATCAGGAATTGTTGTGCAGTGCCCATTCACCCGTTGCTGTAGCCTTTGCTCAGTTTCCCCAATGTACCATGCCTCAGGGGTATCCTTGCCTGCAGTGTATAAGATAGAGAACATTGGCTGAGTCACATGAGTACCTGTCATGTACATGGTGGGAGGTGTCCCCACGTGTAATGGTGGTATCCATGTCCACATGCTGACCTGGTGTATAATGTTGGTTAGAGGTCCTGCGTAGAGAAAATGTCGTTGAGTACTGAGGCTGTTACCGTGATGCCACAATGATGGCATCATTAAACAAACAATCCAGGTCTTTTTCAATATATAATTTCAGTTATGTCACACTGTAAATGTTTGCTATAAATTCTGTATCTTATGATCTTATACTCCACAACCACCTGATGAAGGAACAGCGCTCTAAAAGCTAGTGCTTCCAAATAAACATGTTGGACTATAACCTGGTGTTGCGTGATTTTTAACTTTGAACACCCCTGTCTAACACCGGCACCTCCAAATCAGGAATTTTAATAGTAGTCATGTGCGGCTCTCCAAAGTAAGTAAACAGGAGAGGGACCGAAGTTAATGTTTAAATACAAATGCTCGGCTTCTTTGAACTCTTGGAACAACCATGCTTCCACAAGCTTTCCTTGTCATGTTAAGTGATTCCAAAGGGGTATCTACTACCTGCTTTTATCAGGCAGATAGCTGTGAAGTTAAAAATCACACAACACCAGGTTATGGTCCAACAGGTTTAATTAGAAGCATTAGCATTTGGCGTGCTGCTCTTTCATTAGGTGGACAACCAGTCAAATACCAGCATCTCCATATCATGAGTAGCTGTGAAGGTTACTACAGACCTAAATTGTTTTGCCTATTATTTTGTCCAGAGTGCTACCAGGGACATCTTGAAGATCTCACTGTCCCAGATACACACACACATAAGGCAGTTGGTGAATGGATAATTTGCCAGAGCTGAAAATCTCATAAACCTTATCTCTCCTCTCACCCACCCTTTGCTGCCAAAGTACGTATGCAGGTGGATTGACTCTCTGTATTCCACCTGGCCATAGGTGCCATCAATTGCACAATGCGCAGCTAATGTACAATCGCAGAAAGGGGTTTCTAAGCGTGTGCCAAATTCCCTGGGAGTTATTATGATGGATTCATATTGCATCAGTCTAACATTTCAAATGTTTTATTTCTGTGAAACAGATTTAAGGGATGGCTTTTAGGAGAGATGGAATACAGGTCATTCTATTATAATGCACATTTCATCAACACGAATTCACTGTAACGCGATTGACAAATTGGGGATATTGTTTCTAAAATGCAAACTATTAAAACATGTGTTGGCTGTAATGCGATTACATCACCAACACTTTATGCGCTGTTTCTAAAGTGCGATTTTTCTATAATGTGGGGTTGCACAAGAACGCAATCATTGCGTTATTGAAGAACTGACTGTATATGTCTCTTCAAACATGGCATGAAAACTCTGAGAAATCTTGACAGTGGAGTGCAGACATGCTACAACGAGAGCTTCAAGTCCATTTTGTGTAACAGAATAATTCACTGGAATGTTTAACAAGGGCCTTGAGTGCTTGGTGGTACTCATGTTCAGTACACACCATTGAAGTGCCCAGAATAATAGCGATCTGTTATATTCTGGGAAGGTTCACCTCAGTGTAAAAGGCAAGAAATGAAATCTTGCAATCAAGTCTAACACCAGGTCAATCTTGCCACCCCAAGAGCTCTCTTGTCATTCATCTAAACAAAACACAAAGAACCTTACAACACAGGAACAGGCCCTTCGGCCCTCCAAGCCTGTGCCGATCTAGATCCTCTATCTAAACCTGCAGGCTATTTTCTAAGGATCTGTATCTCTTTGCTCCCTGCCCATGCATGTTTCTGGCTAGATATATCTTAAATGATGCTATCGTTCCTGCCCCTAGCACCTCCACTGGTAACACATTGCAGGCACCCACTATCCTTTGTGTGAAGAACTTTCCATGTACAGGTGTATCTCCACTAAACTTTTCCCCTCTCACTTTGAACTCATGACCCCTTGTCAATGGACATCCATCCAGTTAAATTCAGCAGGTGTTTTCATTCATGAAACAAGTGAAAAGGGATGTTGGCATTCAAAACACTAATAAGCAAAGGCATGGAAGGGTAAATTAATCAATAACCATTATGTGACATTATTAAGAAAAGGAATCTTAACAATGCAGTATTTTGTTACCATCTTATGCATATCCTGGATGTAGTTGAATTTTTCTTATATACATACATGAAGCATCCCATGAAGCACTCAGTCGGAATAATTCCTCATTTGACTGCTCAGGTGCTTTTGGTCTATGCCATCTGCATTTTGAACCCCTGAAAAACTCTATCTGCAATTGTGCAGGAGGAGAGAAGTGCGGTTGCATGTTGAATATCGGTTGTGAGTCTGGAAGGGGTTTGGAGACCAGGAGTAAATTGGGAATGTAGTTTCCACATCTATGCTCCCTTTTTCTATCATCCATATCTGGACCATGAACAGATCATCTTACTGTGGAACAATTTCACAATAATCAATAGCACATTACAATGCTTAGAAATCCAGTTTTAAGGCAGCAGCCAGGTTTTCACCCAATCTAACATGGATTTAGTTCTGGCCTGCATGGATTCATTTGACAGTTCAGCTTTAAACTGCATGGAATTGGCTACTGTCTCCATTGTTGACTGTCTCTGAATTTCATTTATTAACAACCAAAGTGAATACCTTCATCCTCTCCACTGTTGTGAAAAGTGTCTTTTGCACTTCTGTCAGTATTCAACCAAGTTGCTAACACTTTTTTTTAGCATTCTCCTTTTTAAAAACAGTGCCTGGGTTTCAGCATCTCTGTCCAACTCAGCACCTGTTGGTGTGAATTATGCTTCAAACAAGACTCTCAATGATTGTCCTTACCACCCATCAGAGTCTGTTTGTTCTGACTGGTGAGATATAAATCACCACATGAAAACTCAACTAAGTGTCAAAGTAATCTAGTGTTGTTCATCTTTTGAAGGAATGATGTCCTTTAAAGAATCATCCTCATGGGTGCTTTGCAATATTTGCAGCACATGAGACCATGGAAGATAAAGGAAGATATGATTTTGATGTGACGTTTTATAATCTTGGCAATTACTGCACTTAGCCTGTTTGGTTCAGTAATTGTTTTAAATCAAGTTAGTATATATGTCAGAGATATTTCTAATTTTATCAATGGCTATTTGTGAGCTTCCTGTCTATCTCTGATCAACAAAGATGTCTAGAATAGTGGCATCAGCAATGGTGGCATTGGAAAGGTAGGCAGTGTTCAGGCTCCTGGGCACATCTGCTCCAGGCAGCTACTTCCTCTCTTCTTTCCTACCCTTTTGGTTTACTTCCTTTTCTTTGTCATCTTCCTGTCAGTGGTGGTAGAGGTGAGCATGGCCAACCCACCTAACGTGCACATCTTTGAACTGTCGGAAGAAACCTGAATTCCTAGAAGAAAATAATGCAGACACTGGGAGAACAGGAAACACCACATAGACAGTTGCCCATGGTGCTGTGAGGTAGCAGTGCTAACCACTGAGCCACCATAACACCTTCTCCAGCCTTTCCTTATAACTCAAACCCTCCAGGCTTGGCAAAATCATGATAAATCTTTTCTGAACCCTCTTCAATTTATTAATATCCTTCCATAGCAGGGTGACCAGAACTGTGCACAGTACTCCAAAAGTGGCCTCACCAACATCCTCTACAACCTCAACATGACATAAGTAAGCTGCAGAAGTAAGAGGTTTCAATTCATGAGGCACCCACCATGTGTACAAGGGGAAGAAAAAGATGCCCTATGAGATGGACTCCACTAAAACTAAACTGGGACCAGTATTCTGACAAGTTCAAGTAACAGGTACATAGATGTTTAAACTCATAGGAGATAGGTATGGAATTAAGTTGAATGTTTCCTTTTTTTAAGACGAAAGAGAAAAGTCAAGGCTGTAGAGCAGAGTGATGGCTTGGGTGGATTGAGCAGGGTATGGCAGGAAAAGGCAGATTTCAATGAAGGTGTTAATATTAAGGTTAAGTCATGGGAAAATAGTGAGTTAAAAAGAAGGCAAAATATTTGAAGACATGTAGCATTCATACCACGAAAGATTAATTAATGGGATAAATAATTTGAAATAGCAACCGTTACCAGGACATGGTTACAACATGTGCAAGTGTGCAAACCAAAACTTCGGGACATTTGATTTTTAGAACAGATAAACAAAATGGAAAGACTGTAATGATGAAGAATCTTTGCCTAGAAAAATCAGAGTATAGTACAGCATGGGCAGAGCTAAGAAATATCAAGCCATAACACATTAGTTGGAGTAATTTATGGACCCTAATCGTAGTTAGTATGTTCCACATAGTATAAATACAGGGTTATGAAATAAAGATAATGCAATCATTGTATAAATAGCTCAAACCAGATTGATGAAAAGCAGATTGGAGGAGTTCGTGGACTGGCATTCAAGACAGCTTTCTAGAATAATGAGTAGAATCTTGTAGACTTAGTTCCTGCTGAAACAATGGGGCTATTTTTCAGGTTTAGAAGCCAAAATCCTATTAGCGTGCTTTGGCAAATCTCTTTTCAAGGGCAAAAGTATAAGAATTCCACTTCTTCTTTCCCTGGCCAATTATAGGGGAGATGGGATGATTCATCCATTCTGCCAAGGGATGAATTTCTAATTAAAGAAGCCATGCCATCGGTTATAGGGGCTCAATAGTACTTGGATTTTTGAGGCTGCAGCAAACACAGTGATGACGACGTGACCTGGGAAAATTGCATCCTGGCTCTCTGACCCTTACTTAGATGTCCTGCTGTGGGAATTGAGGTACTGCAATGATGTCAGCTCTCTGAAGGGCAGGAAGAACAGAATGACTTTTCCAACTAAGCAGGTGTGGTTCGAAGTAGCTGAGGAAGTCACCAACCTGGTACCTTGAGACAATGACCTGGATTTTTCTTCTTGAGACAGGTAGCAGGAGTCAGAATGGAAAGATTGTAATGATGAAGAATCCTGGCTTGGTCCACATGTCTTAAAGCAGGGAAAGTAGAAGTTTTATTATATGGGGTGGGGGTTATAGCCTACACACAGGCTAGCTGACCCAGGAAAAAAAATTCAGAGACAAGCCACAGTTGCCAAGGCAGGTGGTTTGAAGGATCTATCTCAATGCTGAGGACTCTATCCCAAAGGAAGATCTGTATATTTCTTAACAACCAGGAACATATACTCTCAATAAAAAGAACCACACAGACAGTTGCCCAAAGTTGGAATCAAACCAGGGTCCCTGACGCTGTGAGGCAGCAGTGCTAACCACTGAGCCACCATGCCACCCTGATTGCTACATATGATTATGAAATAATTGGGAAAAGGATGCCCCTCTTCTCAAGGTTGCCCCTCTGAATTGAACCATGACACACATAAGGATAGGATATTAATTGCTACTGATTTGTAGAAAAAAAAATCCCTAATGTTAATATTGATAGTCCATAAACCTTGAGATATACAAATATTCAATACAACTTCTATGTGAGAAATCTGCTAGATATTGTTCTTCCTATTGCCATATAAAAATTATACACAAAGTTAAATAACATGAAATAGCACCTGTCCACTGTTACTGGATCACTTGTAACAACTAAAAGGTCTAAGTATCCCAGTGTCTGCTTGTCATTTTTGCAGGTCTGAACCAGACTCAGTAGCAGGCTGAGTTTCAGAATGTTGTAAGTGCCGGGTGGGACAATCTGTGCAGCAAAGATATCGGCCAGAACAGCTGTGAATCTCCAAGGTGAAGTTGAAGTGATAGAAAGTAGGTATTTGAAGTTGTCACTGATGAAGGGTGAATCTTTAAAGGAATCATGAAAGGTAATTAGTTTTACTACTTTAACAGGCTCAACAAATTTTGATTATATCAATTTCATGTACAATTTGAAACATTTCAAGCTAGTTTAAAACAAACTGATTAGCTTTAATGCTATCTTAATAATGTACTTTTACACTGCTATTGTGTACCTTTGGGCCGTAAATCATTGCTAGAAGTGCAGCACAAAACAGAAGACTGGTGATTAGATGAACTGGAGAGATGATGTCATGCTAGTGAGCCATAAAGCTACAGAACAAGTACTGTTAAGCACCATCAAAATGCAAAGATTGTAAAGTTAGAAAAATACTGTTCAGTTCTTTCAATCTTTAACAGTTCAATACATTCACAGTCTTAGTGAGATACTTCAAAAAGTAGCCGAGGCATACACACCAAAGAGATCCCAATTCAATCTTTTAACTGTGACATTAGCTGATCTTAGCTCAGCATTAATAGAGATACAACTGAGATGATATAACTGGCCACAGTCCATGAGTTGGGGGTATCAAAAATCAAAAATTAGCACGGAAGTACAGGTGTGCATGTTGAATTAGCTGCAATATCTCCCATGTTGAAAAAGTTAGTGATGAACAGCTCAACAATACAAAGGAGGGCATCTAGTGCCCTTGAAAGAGAGGAAAACTAACTGATCACAAAGAGGTATGTCAGAGGCAGATGCATATGTTTTGACTATAAATCTCTATCTTCCACAAGGTGACAGTTGATGGAAGGTTTGAAATCTGGTTCTTGTGAGCATCTGTTATAAACAGTTGTTCACAGAGTTTGCAACATAATAAAATCACAAGAAATATATCTCAAAATTCCAAGCATAGCATTTCTGAAAAAAAACATACTTTATCAAAGCACTTCATCTTGCACTCATCAGGACAATTCACAAGAATATCAATTCAAGGGAAAATCCAACATTTATACTGAATGAGAGCAGCATGTTGATTAGTCGACAAGTGGACTTTGGCAGAGGCATTGCTATGGAGAAAGCACCCATTAATAATGATTGACAGGCTAAATTTTAAACCAAGTTGACACTGATTAGTCATGGCAGTGCCCTGAGAAAAGTGCAAGTCTAACTGAAAATCTAACATTGATTATCATTGTAATTCTTTGCACACTCAGGATTATCCAACAAGTACTGCCCAGTTGCAAAACCACATCTAATATTGGACAATGTGTTGCAAGTTTTGTAAGAATGGTCTAATTGAGTAGGGTCAGTACATTGCTTCGTACAAATAGCCATTTGCAATTTGCAAATGCTATTTGACACAATCAACCAATCTTATCATGATTAATGCAAAATGTATTTCTTTTCAGTAATATTCAAGACTCTACTACTATTTGTATTTAATAACATTAAAAAGCAATTCTTTATTTATTTGCCTTTTATCACTTTGAAGGAACATCAAAGGCTACATCAAATTTATCAACTGAACTCAAAAAGGCTCAACACTACATTGAACTATTCTATATTCTAAAATCACTGTCAGTTGGGTTTCTTATTAAATATTGCAAATTAATACAGAGCTTACCATTTGTAAACCATGGCTGTATGCTATTTGCTTCCATACATAATTGCAGGTGTGAACCACTGTATATATGAGCTGGAATTCCTATTACGTAGTATCTATTGCCCATTTTCATTCTGTTAGGAAGCTCATCTTTAAAAAAAAAGTATTCCAAGTTTCCAACATTATTTCCTTATAGTTTTATATTGGTTATGTTAAACATATCAAAATGCATATTTTTAGTTCAGTAGTCCAAACTGACCTAACAACATAAGATTGCTTTTGAAACCTTTATTTATTCTGTCAGGTATCCATAGGATGAATATCTTGCAATTGTGAGCTGGACTGTTGGGTATACAAAAGAAACATCTCATCTAAGTCAGCCAAATATTTTTGACTTTCTCTACTACATTACCCCTGGAAGTCTGAAGCTTAAAAATTACTGCCAATATTTTATTTTTACCAAGTTCATATCAAATTTCTTTTTGCTTATTAATGGAGGATTAACCTTAGAAAGTATTTGAACCATAAAATTGCTGGCAATAATTTCTAGCCCTTTGACACCATTCTGGTTTCTTCAAGACAACTTAAAATGGCAAGATGTAAAATGAAGATTTTGAATGGCTTTGATCCCTTATACGTTGTATTTTACCATTTTATGAGATATTATGTTTTCAGACTAATCAGCTGCAAATTGTAACTTAAAAATGCTGTGAAGACATTGTAATTCAACGTAAGCATCATTGTATTATCAAAGCTACCAATACTTAGACTGGCAACCATACACAAAAGTTCCCTATCTATAAGTTGACAATCATTGATTTTAATGGGCAGAAAATGGTGGACAGCCAATACAAAAAAAGGAACACCCACAAACCATAATGATATTATTTGCTAATGCCAGACTAAATGATAATCTGCTCACAAGAGTCCATTTTCTTTTCTGTACATAAAATATTTGATTGGCTAATCTTGTGAAATTGCTCAAGATTTTTATCAAACAGAACTTTCAGGCTCACCAGCAGGATGTTGCTATCACCTTAAGGGATAAGTAGCTTTTTTCAAGTTGCTGTTTTCTAGGTACTTTTGGAGGAAATGCAGCGAAAGCGGAATGTCCCATGAGGGGTTGACGCTGCATTTCACACAGGTGTAGTTCATTTGAACAGAGTAAATGCTATATCAAAATGGACTGATTCTGATTCTCCCAAAGCAAAGTTAGCTTCCTGTGCATCAACTCAGTTTATGCCACAAAGTCCCATGTTTATGTCTGTTACACCATTATTGTGAGTGAATGGTTAGCAACCAGCAAACAGCTGTCTACAAGTGTAATAAGAAACTGCATTCTACAGCAAGATTCACTTTATTTAGAACATAGAACAGCATAGCACAGGAACACGCCTTTCAGCCCATGATATTGTGCCAAAAATGTCCTCAAATTAAACTAATCCCTTTTGCCTGCCATTGGTCCATATCCCTCCATTCCTTGCTTGTTCATGTATCTATCTAAAAGCTCCTAAAACACCCCTATAATATCTACTTTCACCACTTCCCCGGCAGCGCATTTCACCTATCATTCTGTGCAAAAGAAAACTTACCCCTCACATCTCCTTTGAACTTCCTCCCCCTTACCTTAAATGCATGCTTTGATACTTCAACTCTGAGAAAACGATTCTGACTGTCAATGCTATCTACGGCTCTCATAATTTTATGAACTTCTATCAGGTCTCCCCCTTAGCTTCGCCACTCCAGAAAACAATCCTAGTTTGTCCAGCCTCTCCTTATAGCTCATTCCCTCTTTTCCAGGCAGCATCCTGGTAAACCTAGCACTTTACTACTACTTCAAATAGGAATAATTTGTTGCATCACCATTTGGAAAAGTATTCCCACAATTTCACTTTAAAACGCAATTTATCTGCATTTGGTATTTTCAGTATTCACACTCCAACTGAACACATGAAGTTGACTCACTGTGAGCCTATGAAATTTCCAAGACCTCAGCAGTACCTTTCCACTTGCAGGTCAAGGTCAGTCATTTCCTCATGCATATATTGTTACCTTCTACAATGCCAAAGATGACTAGGTTTAAACACTGTTTTTGAAGTGGTATTTTACAGCTAACTTTAACATGTTCCTTAACTATTTGTATATGTGAATACAAGTACAAACTGGAGCTCCGACTGGTTCCCTGGAAGCCTCTTTCGTTATAAAAATGGCTCAGAGCATATACAACTGAGCCAGCCTTTGACTAGTGATACAGTCTTGCAGCTGTGTGGTAACTATGTTAAAGCAATATCCTTCTGATACCCAACCAGGAATGAAAGGCTGTAGCAGAATAAACAATATTATAAGCATGGGAGTAACTAAAGATATTCTATGTCCCTGAAAACTCATGAAAAGACACATCACACGTTTGATGGCTGAACAGCATGTCCAGCACAATTCTTTTTATTCATTAATGAGATGAGGGCATCGCTAGGTAGGCCAGCATTTATTGCCCATGCTCATGAGTCAACCACATTGCTTTTGGTCTAGATTCACATGTACGCCAGACCAGGTAAGGTTAGCGGTTTTCCTTCCCTAATGGACAACAATAAATCAGATGGGTTTTGTCTGACAATCGAAAATTGATTCATGCTCATCATTTGACTCTTAATTCCAGATTTTCATTGCCATGGCAAGATTCAAACCTGGATCCCCATAACATTAGTTGGGGTCTCTGGATTAACAATCAGTAATAATCCACTAGGCCATTGACTTTCCAGCTCCTTGGATGCTGCCTGATCTGCTGTGCGTTTCCAGTACCACTCTAACATTGTCTTCTCTTAATGAGTGCATAATGTATAACAGTATAATACTTAATGTACGGATTGATTTCAAAAAACAATGGAACATTTAATTTCCCCTCATTCCCTTAATGATTCACTGACCAAACAATTCTGTGAACTTATTGGGGAAAACCTACTTCCATTTTTTTCAGTGACTAACAACAGTAATCAACTCAAAAATTAAACATGTTATCTATCAAGCCAGATTTGACTTGGGACCTGACTTGTCCAATACTACCATCAGCTAGGATCATAATACAATAAACAGGAACTAAGCATCAAAGGTTAACATTCCAATTTGAATGACATAGTGCTACTTTAGGAGACTGCTGACTAAAATCAAACATTTACCAGTGACAGAAGAATTACGCATTAAATTATTTAAGATTATGAACATGAAATACTATTTGCCATTCCAATAAGTTGTCATGACAGAACATTTAACTGATGTTACAATAAAAAAAACTCACCCCTCAAGAACACAGTGAACGACTGGTATCGAGAGCATGATCTGTTGACTTGATTTCCTTTTATGACATCAAGGGCAGCTGCATCAATTATTTCAACAAGCTGTTTGTCTTTTGAAAATAAATAATAAAACAAAAGTAATATTTTATCAAATATTGTTGTATTGTAAATGAGGAGAAAATTCTTCATAAAGATTGGTGAGCCAGTGGAATTCTCTGTCATGCTAAAACATTAAATGTTTTCAAGAAGGAGTTACATACAGTTGTTGGGGCTAAAGGGATAAAAATATTGAGAGAAAATGAGACCAGGGTCCTGAGTTAGATGATTAGTCACAATCATATTGAATTGTGAGCAGGCTCAAAGGGCTGAATGAATTACTTCTGCTCCTACTTTCTATGTTGCTATGTTTCTGTCCTACTCAGCCCAGAATTCAACTTCTCATTCAAGGACTGTGCGATGCACAAATTCAAGGTGAGTACTAGATATGGTTACACATACAGATTATATTTGTTTTTGCCAAAAATGATACAAACAGAATGATAAAGTGGATAGTGGTAAGAAGGAGAAACAACTTGGACAACAAAAACTGACATATTCTTAAAACAAAACATATAGGAAGGTTTAATAAAATGTTTCACTTGCTTTCTCCTTCAAGGCAGTGCTATGCTATTGTTTCAATAATCCAGGAACCCATCCAAATGAACAGATAAGCAGGGAAAAGAAGGTCAGGATTCCATTTACTTGAGACCATGTCTGTGAGCTGTCACATGGACTGAGGGATTACAGGGTCTTAGAGATAGGTGGCTGGCATCTGAGAATCCTTGCCATCCTCTTTCTCCACACCAGATGTGTCCCTGATTAGCAATGCAGAGGAAGAATGCTGGCCTACTTTCTCCTCTGTAACTTTTGAATCACCAAAGTTAATTGTAAAGCACATATTAACATTCAAATTACAATAAGAACATTCAGCAAATGGCACAGAACAATGACATCTTTCTTGGTTTGTATGGATCAACCAATCATTTATTTAATCAATTAAGCCAGTGAGAGAATATGTTTCAAACTTGCGTCATTTGACATCCTTATGTAATATCCAAATAATTTAATTGTTGATTCATACGCAAACTGACTAGTATTACTAATAATGTAAACAAAACATATAAACCAATATCAGAATTTCATGACAGAAGCTCAATATTTTTTATTTCCACCATGTATTAAGTTTATTGCAGATTCTGTTCTTCGATCCTGAGCTATTCTACCTACAAACTTACAAAAGTTATTTTGCTGCTGTTTTAGAATTGTCTCTCACCAAAGTGTGCCAAACATAACTATTACATGTATAATTAAATTTAGAATGTAAGGAATTAAGCTGTGAATGTAAGAAATTATACACATACCACCTAGCACTCTAAATTTCACGTCTTCCTTGAGTGCAGAGTTACACAAAGTGCATGTGAAGTCATTTCGCACAGTTGCTGATTCTGTAGCACCTACAGTATGCACTCGAATGTACTGAAAGCCTGGTATGGGTAATGATATTAAATATTTAACAAGATGCATTATAATAAAATATATAATGCTCTAATAATGTAACATAAAAATCAATGTGCAAGTATCTTTCCAAGTGTGGTGAGAACTAAAGTGATGCACTAATGCACTATGCATGATGATAAGGTTGTAATATGTGGACCCAAAACTCTTCACATGATACATTCTGACCTCAATCTTACATACAACCAAATGTCAACCTGTCTCAGCAGTAGCATTTATATCAGCATCAGAAAGTACTGGCCAATATTTATCCATGAACCGCAACCACTTAAACAGATTAACTGATCATTTTTTATATGCGGCATTTGGCTACATTCAAACAGGGACAATTTAAAAATAAAGTAACTGGGATATTCTGCCAATGTGATCTGTGTAATGTATATTTATAAATCACTTTTAACACAATGAAGTGCTTAAGACACTTCATTGGAACATTATAATAAATTATGAGATGACCAAATGGGTGACTTTAATAAGTATGTCAAAGGAGGAAAGTGGGGTAGTGGAGAGGGAGAGACGTATGAAAGGAATTCTAGAGGTTGGGGCCCAGGTGACTTAAGGCATGGAGTCATAGAGATGTACAGCATGGAAACAGACCCTTCAGTCCAACCTGTCCATGCCGACCAGATATCCCAACCCAATCTAATCCCACCTGCCAGCGCCCAGCCCATATCCCTCCAAACCCTTCCTATTCATATACCCATTCAAATGCCTCTTAAATGTTGCAATTGTACCAGCCTCCACCACATCCTCTGGCAGCTCATTCCATACATGTACCACCCTCTGCGTGAAAAAGTTGCCCCTTAGGTCTCTTTTATATCTTTCCCCTCTCACCCTAAACCTATGCCCACTAGTTCTGGACTCCCCGATCCCAGGGAAAAGACTTTGTCTATTTTATCCTATCCATGCCCCTTATAATTTTGTAACAACTTGCCCACCACTGAGGTCAGGCTCACCGATCTATAGTTCCCTGGCTTGTCTTTACCACCCTTCTTAAACAGTGGCACCATGTTTGCCAACCTCCAGTCTTCTGGCACCTAACCTGTGACTATCGATGATACAATATCTCAGCAAGAGGCCCAGCTCTATCACTTCTCTATCTTCCCACAGAGTTATCGGGTACCACCTGATCAGGTCCTGGGGATTTATCCATCTTTAACCGTTTCAAGACATCCAGCACTTCCTCCTCTGTAATCTGGACATTTTGCAAGATGTCACCATATATTTCCTTACAGTCTATATCTTCCATATCCTTTTCCACAGTAAATACTGATGCAAAATATTCATTTAGTATCTCCCCCATTTTCTATGGCTCCACACAAAGGCCGCCTTGCTGATCTTTGAGGGGCCCTATTCTCTCCCTAGCTACCCTTTTGTCCTTAATATATTTGTAAAAACCCTTTGGATTCTCCTTAATTCTATTTACCAACACTATCTCATGTCCCCTTTTTGCCCTCCTGATTTCCCTCTTAAGGATACTCCTACTTCCTTTCTACTCTTCTAAGGATTCACTCGATCTATCCTGTCTATATCTGACATATGTTTCCTTCTTTTTCTTACCCAACCCCTCAATTTCTTTAGCCATCCAGCATTCCCTATACCTATCAGCTTTCCCTTTCATCCTGACAGGAATATACTTTCTCTGGATTCTTGTTATCTAATTTCTGAAGGTTTCCCATTTTCCAGCCGTCCCTTTACCTGTGAACATCTGCCTCCAATCAGCTTTTGAAAGTTCTTGCCTAATACCGTCAAAATTGGCCTTTCTCCAATTTAGAACTTCAACTTTTAGATCTGGTCTATCCTTTTCCATTATTATTCTAAATATAATAGAATTATGGTCGCTGGCCCCAAAGTGCTTCCCCACTGACACCTCAGTCACCTGCCCTGCCTTATTTCCCAAGAGTAGGTCCAGTTTTGCACCTTCTCAAGTAGGTATATCCACAAACTGAATCAGAAAATTGTCTTGTACGCATTTAAGAAATTCCTCTCCATCTAAACCTTTAACACTATGGCACGATGATGAAACAATTTTAACTGGATAGCAGCAAGATATATTTGAGGGTTCCTAGGTTGGGGATGGTGACAAAAATAGGGCAGTAAAGACCATAGAAGGACTTGAAAATTTTCAAGTCAAGATGTTGTTTGATTGAGAGACAGTGAGTTAGCAAGCACATGGAACCAAAAGCCCTGCTATGGGTTAAGACACAGGTATTAGAGTTTTGGGTGACCCTGATTACATAGGAGGTAGAATATGGGAGAATAGCAAAGATTGCATTGGAAGAGTCATGTCTAAAGGTAATAAAGACATGGATGAGGGTTTCAACAGCAATTTAACTGAAAAAAGATGAAGTTGAGTGATTTTACTGGGAGGAAACAGGCCATCTTAGTGTTGAAATGAATATGAGATTGAAAACTCAATTCAGGATCAATGTGGCACCAAAATTGCAAACAGGCTGGCTTGATTTTAGATAAATGTCGAGGAGAGGGATAGAATTAGAATGGGAAATGAAGTTTGGTGTGGGAATTGTAAACAATGGTTTCAGTCTTCTAATAGTTAATTGGAGGAATTGTCTGTTCCTCAATACTTGACATTGGATGAGCAATCCATTAACTTAACAGCAGTGAACAAGTTGAGAGAGTTGATGGTGAAGTAAAGTTAGGTGCTGTCAAAAACATGCACATGAAAACAAACACTTGCCATCAGATATTGTGATTAAGGGACAACATTTTGATAAACAACAGGAAGTTACCAAGGATAGATTCTTAGGAGATACCTCAGGGAATGATCTAGGAGCAGGACAAGAAGTCATTGTAAGTTATTAGAGTTCATAGAGGCTCTTCGGCCCAACTCATCCATGCCGACCAGGTTTCCTAAACTGAACTAGTTCCATTTGCCTGCATTTGGCTTATGTGTCTCTAAACCTTTCCTATCCAAGTAAATATTGCAATTGTACTGGCCTCTACCATTTCCTCTTGCAGCTCGTTCCACATCCGCACCACTCTCTGTGAAAAATTGCCCCACCGGTCCCTTTTAAATCTTACCCCTCTCACCTAAAACCTATACCCTCTACATTTGGACTACCTTACCCTGGGAAAAATATCCTGACTACTCACCTTACCTATGCCCATCATGATTTGATAAACTTCTGTAAGATCACCCCTCAGCCACTTCTGCTCCAGGGAAAATAGTCCCAGCTTATCCAGTCTGTCCTTATGACTCAAACTTCTAATCTGGGAAATAACCTTGTGAATTTTTTTTGCATGCTTTCCAGTTTAATAACATCCTTCCAATAACTGGGTGATGCGAACATTCCTGATGAAAGGCTTTGGCCCGAAACGTCAATTTTCCAGCTCCCCGGATGTTGCCTGACCTGCTGTGCTTTTCCAGCACTACCCTAATCTTGATTCTAATCTCCAGTATCTGCAATACCCACTTTCTCCTCAATGAGAATAGTATGCAGTACATTGCCTTACCAATGTCTTGTACAGCCGTGGCATGATGTCAAAACTCCTGTACTCAGTGCTCTGACTGATGCAGCAAGCGTGTCAAATGTCTTCTTCATCACTCTATCTATCTGTGATGCCACTTTTAAGGAACTACATACCTGCACCCTTGGGTCTCTCTGTTTGACAATACTCACCACTGTCCTATCATTAATTGTGTAACTCCTGCCCTGGTTTCTTTACCAAAACGCAACACCTTGCATTTATCTGAATTAAACTCCATCTGTCATTCCTCAGCCCACTGGTTCAGTTGATCAAGATCCCATTTTAATCTTAGATAACCTTCTTCACTGTCCACTATCCCACCAATTTTGGCGTCATCCACAAACTTACTAACCAAGTCTTCTATATTCTCATCCAAATCGCTTACATAAATGTGAAACAACAGCATTTCCGCTTGGTCACCTCCAGTCTACCACCACTTTCTGCCTACAATCAAGGCAATTTTGTATCCAATTGGCTAGCTCTCCCTAGATCCCATGTGACCTAACCTTACTAACCAATATACCACGCACAACCTTGTCGAAGACCTTGCTACAGTCTATGTAGACAATTTACTGCTCTGCCTTCATCAATCTTCTTGCTTATCTATTCAAAAAAACTTAATCAAATTTTGAGACGTGATTTCCCATGCATAAAGCCAAGTTGTCTATCCCTAATCTGCCTTGCCTTTTGAAATACATGTAGATCCTGTTTCTCAGAATCCTTTCTAACAACTTACACATCATTGACGTTAGGCTCAACAGTCTATAATTCTTTGACTTTTTCTTACAGCTTTTCTTAAATAATGGCACAACATTAGCCACTGTCTAGTCTTCCAGCACTTCACCCAAGGCTGATGATACAAATATCTCTGCGAGGGGCCACACAATTTCTTCCATGGCTTCCCATGATGTCCTGGAATATATTTGATCACGTCGTGGGGATTTATCTACCTTTATGTGTTTTAAGATAATTCCAGAATAGATGGGAATGGATGTGGGAGGTAACAACACATCCAATGACTTTGAAGAGAATACGGAGATTGGTTGTTTGCAAGTAAGTTCTTTAGTTTTTAGGGATTTACTAGATAATGATATAAGCTAAAAGTAACAGGCAATTGAAATGTTCTCTTCACTTAAAAAATGTGGGGCAAATTATCTGCTCTCTATGGTAGAAATTTGGGAGGCAGGAAGGGCACCTAATTAGACGCCGAATTAAGTAAAGGAACACCCACGGTCAATTTTCCCACCAAAGTAATGGCCATTCAAAGGTCTTAGCCCACGTCTACTGAGATTAACCCAGTGGAAAACTAGCATGTTATTATGTGGCATGAACTATAGCTGTTCCCCTGCAGACAGCTTGTAATCTTAGGGAAGGATATGCAAGGATCTCTCGATCCAAGGCAATCAGTATCTGATCAAAGTATGAGACTTCTAGCAGGGGGTGCTGTTTGAGACTATGCAAGGCTCTAACCAAGGAAACCTACTTCTCCACCACATCACTTCCCTTTCTCCTGGTTCACTCTGTGATCCTTGGACTCTGAGTGGGTGTACTTCCAGTAGCAGCCATGGCCTCTTTGATGACATGCTAATGTAGGAGCTATTTTCCTCTGATTCATCAGCAGCTCCCTCCAAGAGGGACCTGCAATCCCAAGCATCTAATTCCTGGGGAAGTCCCCTGTTAGTCTTGCCACTGCCTAATTGGTTTATGATGTGGTGGACCTTCCCTCGAAGAGGCAGTGTTAGACTCTCACCAGCTCTCCTGGAGCAGCTGCTCAACTTCCTGATGCCTTAAGCAATTTCTGATCATATTATGGAAGGAAACAAAACTTGAAAATGAGGAAGAGAAAGAAGATTTCCAAAATGAATAAAACTCTTTGAGTAATTACTTTGTAAACGGTTTACAAAATAGTTATCAATTATTCATCTCATTGTAAATACAGTATTTAATTAGAATACTTCCAGATACAAATTTCAACATAAACTGAACTGCAATTATACGGTAATGGAATAAAATGGTATTAAAAACAGATATAAAACATGAGTTTGGCTTAAAATAAATTTGTCTTTGTTTTACCTGTTGAAAAAGGGCAGCTTGATTCAGAACAAAGGAATCTTGCACCTTGAGTGTACTTTGTTACAGTCGTCAATGCAATCACTACTCCTTCTACCTTATAGTATCTCAACAGCTGGTACCCACGAGGGAACTGGCAGAGGTTAAGTGAGTAATTTGGTAGTGGAGGTAAATGTGTCAGCTTTAACACAACAATAACCTTGAAAATACAAATGTAGGTTATCAGTGGAAGAGTTTTCTTTAAGAATTCGATCTATCAGTGACAATAGATTTCAGTTTATGTCAATATGGCTTAGTTAGTAGCTCTTAGCCATAAGGATTTGAGTACATAGTGCAAGCGAAACCTCAGAGCAGTATGAGGGAACAGTGTATTGTTGGAGGTGCAGTCCTTCAATTGCGATTTTAAGCTGGGACAGTAACTGCTTGCTCCTGAAACTGACATGGACGTTGAAGATCCCAAGTTACCACTTGAGAAGAATGAAAAATTTTCCTGAGTCTTGAACAACATTCTTCCCTCAACAAACCTCATCGTAAATCATTTGTCCAATTACTTTCTTTGATTGCTTATGCTATGTACAAATGGACTGTACTTTGCCTTAATAACAGAAATATTGCATTCAAAGTAATTCATTGTGTGAAGCATTTTGGCACACTTTGAAATGCGTGATAAATTAAATAAATACATCTTTCTTACATGAAGAGGGAATGAAAATCAGTTCTCCATAGATCATCTTATCTTAAACACAGAAATAAAGGTGGGTAAGCTAAGTGGCCTTCTCTTCTTACTGATATCTACTTTCAGCATTTACTTCTTTAATAAATTAAATAGTATTTATTTCTATAGCAGTACTAAGAATAACATTTTATGGAATTGTAATCCATATGAAGCAAAGCCTGCAGCAATTAGCACTGCAGATAAATCTTTACTTACAGTTTTCCTTTTACATTTCTGAATTTTTTCAGTTTAATGTTTTGATTAAAGAAAAAATAATTCAATCTAGAAACATAGAAAATAATGCGATAGTCTCCAGTTGAAAAACATAAGAGAAATCCAATGGTACACAAATCCTTTGTACACTGCAACATGTGCACTGCTGCAAAGCAATTTCAGCGTGATGCCAAACCTAGTTTAAGACATGTTCACAGAATTCATCCTTTGTGGAAGTGTTTTACATTTTAAAAACATAGAAATATGCGACTATGCACTTGGGCAGGACAAACAAGGCAAAGGAATACATATGGAATAGCAGGACCCTGGGAAGCACTAAGGATCAGAGGCAGCTTGGTGTATATATACACCGATCCCTTAAGGTATCAGGATAAGTGGATAAAATGGTTAAGAAAGCATGTTGGTCCTTGCCTTTATTAGCTAGGGCATAGAGTTTAAGAGCAGTGAGGTACGGTGGAAAATGTTGGTTAGGCCACAGACGTAGTACTTTGTAAAGTTCTAGAATTTGCATCATTGAAGGAATATGATAGCACGGAAGAGAATGCAGAGGAGATTTACCAGATGTGCTGGAGAATTTCAATAATGGAGAGAGATTAGACAGACTGAGTTTTTTTTTCCTTACAGCAGAGGAGATTGAGAGGGCACATGATGGAGATCTATAAAATTATGAGAAGAATTGATATGGTGGATAGGAATTTTGTTTCCCCCTTGATGGACCAGGAGGCATTGTTTTAAGGTAAGGGGTAGAAGGTTTAGGGAGAACGTGAAGTAACATTTCTTTTTATGCAGAGGATGGTGGGAATCTAAAACTTGCTGCCAGTAAGGGTAGTAGAAGCAGAAACCCTCATAACATTTTAAGTAGTATTTAGACATGCACTTGCAATGCCAAGGCATTCAAGGTGATGGGCAAAGTGCTGGAAGATAGGATTAGAATAGTTAGCTGTTCGTGTTTGACGAGTATGGTTCAATGGTTTAAGGGCATTTTCTGTAAACCTCTATGATGATGATTTTATGACTTGAGTTGCTCTCAAAGGATGCATACCTGGGGGGAGAAGGAACAGAAAGATTAACCGAACATCTAACCCTAATTTGTGACATTAACTTGCAAAAGAAGTCATTACATAGACAAAAAGGTACTTAACTTTAAAACAGAACAAAGAATATGAAGGCAGAAATAATGAGAAAGATGCAAATGAAAAAGAGGAATGAAAGGACAAGCAAATTTGAGAATTTAAACTTTTTTCTATTTTCTTTCTGTTTAAAATTGTCTTAAAATTGTCTTAAGCACTTATATAATTACAAACGGTAATCAAATTAATTGGCATCTTCTTAAATACTACATTATATTAATTCTTGTTTCAGTATTACTTTTTAAAGTTGAAAATACATAAAACTAATTAACCCTTGATACATTTATTTGATTGAATCCTGCAGGATCAAAGGAGTTAGTGTTTTGAAATTATGAATTGAGAAGTGAGTTAGACCTCAGAGAATATACAGAAGAACCTCTATTATCCAAACGAGATGGGCAGGCACTATTTCATTTGGATAACTGATTATTCGGTTCATCGATTCAATGCCTTTCCTTTGGGGCTCAGATTTTTCTGTTAGGTCTGCTCCCCATTCAAGAGACGAGGCAGCAGCACAACGCGTGCGAGCCCTGCCCCCACCTGCCCCCAAACCCCAACCCGCCCCCCCCACCAACCCCCAACACCCCCAATACCGTCCACGCCCGGCCCCAACACTGCCCCCCAAAAACCAACACCGTCCCCCGCCCACCCTCAACACCCCAATACAGTCCCCCTGCCAACCCCACCAACACCGCCCCATGCCCATCCCCAACACCCCCAATACCTTCCATGCCCGCCCCCAACACTGCCCCCCAAACCCCAACACCATCCCCTGCCCGCCCTCAACACCCCCAATACTGTCCCCCTGCCTGCCCCCAACACCATCCAACACCACCCTCATGCACACCCCCAATCTCGTCCAACACCATTCCTCGCCCTCCCCCAATCCTGTCCAATACAGTTACCCTCCCTTCCCCAACCCCGTCCGACACTGCTCCCCGCCAACCGCCAACCCCATCCAACACCACCCCCAGCCCACCTGTCCCCAACCCGTTCCAACACGGCCCCCAACCCCATCTGCGCCCAACACAGTCCCACCCACCCCTCCCATCCACCCCAACCATGTCCAACACTGCCCTCGTCTTCCCCCAACCCCCGTCAGCCTCCCTCCCCTGCCCCCAGAGCAGCTGGAGTGGACACCAACAGTCAGACTGCTGCTGCCCTTTGTGAGGTAAGTCTCCAAATAGCGCACACACACACACACACACAGACAGACACAACTTTTTGACAAGTTCCACCTCTGCCCTGTACGTGACAATGTTAGAGAGATTATCTGGGGAAGTGGGGGTTTAGGGTTCACCCCTGTGTGGATCTCCAGGGAAAGTGTGTGGGGAGGGGGAGAGTGGGCAGGAGGTCAGTCATTTGGAAATGCTGCCTGGGTTCCCATTGATGTCCAGGACTGTTGTCGGCAGCTTTTCAGTGAGCCGAGATCGTTTTTAATCACTGTAAACAAAAGACACAATCGAGGTTGATAGAGCTCTTTGATGTAATGTTTCTATCGGGGCCTCCAGATCTCCTTCAGATAATCAAATATTTGGATAATTGATATTCAGATAATCGAGGTTCCTCTGTATTCTGTGCATTCTATGTGTGAAGAAGACCTATGATACAAACAGCTCATTAGACTAGATTATATTTAATCTATATTAAAGGCAATTATTTACCTGGTTTTCTGTTTCTAACTGTTGAATTAATGATAATGTCTTGATAGATGTAAAGCAAATCTGAAAGATAACAAAAGGATATAAGATGGAGGCGTAAAAGTAGGCCATTCATCCTATTGGGTCTGCTCTGCCATTCAATGAGGTTAGGGCTGATCTGACAATCCTCAAATTCACTTTCCTGCTTTATCTCAATAATCTTTTATTCCCTGAATGATTAAAAACATGTCTGTTGCAGCCTTGAATATACATAATGGCCCAACCTTGACAGCTCACTGCAGTAAAGAATTCCACAGATTCACTCCCCTCTACTAGAAGAACTCCTACTCATCTCTGTCTTAAATGGGTGATCCCTTATTTTGAGAATATGCTATCTGGTCCAGGACTCTCACAAGGGGAACAACGTTTCCACACTTACTGTGTCAAGTCCCCTAAAACCTTATATGCTTCAGTAAGGTCTTCTTTCATGCTTCTAAAAGCCAATGAGTACAGGCCCCAGCTACTCCACCTCTCCTTACATGACACTCCCACCATACTGGTATCAATCCAGTCCACCTTCTGTGGACTGCCTCCAAGCCATATATCTTTCCTTATATAAGGGGCCCAAAACTATTCACAGCATTCCTGTTATTGGCCTGACTAGTGCCTTGTATAGATTGAGTAAAACTTCCCGACTCTTATACTCTATCCTCTTTGAAATAAAGGTCAACATACTATTTGCCTTCCCTACTAGCCTCTGATCTTGGATGTTAATTTTTCCTTGATTCATGGATGAGGATTCCCAAAATCCTCTGTACTATATCTTTCTGCAGACCTTTACAGATGTTACGAAGTTTACTTCCATAATCAATACATACTGTAAATAATTGTAGCCTTAGCATTGATCCCTGTGGCCACAACTCCACAGATGCCATCCTCAAAATGCACCCTTTCTCCCAATTATGAGACTTCTATTAGTTAACCTATTCTCTATCTGTGCTACTATACTATCCCCAACACCATGGGCTCTCACTAAATAGACTTGTGTGCAGTACCTATCAAATGTCTTTTAAGATATATTACTTCACCTGGTTCCCCTTTATCTATTCTGCTTGTTAACTCCTCAAAGAGCTGTTATAAATTTGGCAGGTGTGAGTTCCTCTTCATGAAGCCATACTGACTCTGCATTATTAAGTATTTCTAAATATTCTGCTATTAAATCCTTTTCTAAGAGACTATTTAACATGTTCCCAATTATAGTTACCTTTTTCATCTCCCTCCTTTTCTGAATAAGGGTTTTACTGTAGCAGATTTCCAATACTCTGGCACTTAACAAAATTCTAGAAGATCACTTCTAGTGCACCCCACTAGGATGTAATCCATCAGCTACAGAGAACTACCGGTTTCCCTGGTACCTTTTCTCTAGTGATAGTTATGTCCTTCCTGCCCCCTTCAATTGGCCTCTTGATTATTTAGTATTTAATATCACGTGTTCAAACCATTCAGGATTTTTCTTTTTTACTCACAGACTGAAACAAATGTGCAGCTCTTATAGGCTGATGAAGAACACAGTTACCAAGCCTTGCATCCAACTCTGTCAAGTCAGCTGGATTCACACAAATAATGAAGCGATAAACAGCCAGACACTGTTTGGAATCTGGAATAAATATATTTTAGACCAAATGTAAATATATTTCTAACCTTTTACCATTTAAGAAATACTCTACACATCTGTCTCACCTTCCAAAGTGGATAACCTTACATTCTTCTACTTTATATTCCATCTGCCCTAACCTTGCCCATTCACTGAGATTGTCCAAATCCTCCTGAAGCCTCTTTACATCTTCCTTACAATACACATTCCCCACTTGGCTTTGCATCACCTGCGAATTTGGAAAGTTTATATTTGGTCTTCATCTCCAAATCATTGACATATATTGTGAAAAACTGGGACCCAAGTACTGATCCTTGTTGTAGCCCACTATTCAGAATCTGCCAAAGTGAGAATTATCCACTTACTCTTATTCTCTGTTTTTTGGAGTTTTTTTGTATTTATTAATTCATGCCATTACATTATATCACATGGGATGGGAACTAATCTTTGCAACCAAACTCCTGTGGGAGAGTTTATCAAAAGCCTTCTGAAAATTTAAGTATATTATGTACATCAGTTCTCCTTTATCAATTGTTAATAGAGAAGAAATCAAACCAAACTCAAATCATTAACTCTATTTCTCCCTCCACAGATGCTGCCAGACCTGTTGTATTTCTCCAGCATTCCCTGGGTTCATTTCAGCCTTTGTTCCTTTGATCTGAACTGAGGATTCCCACCCAGTGTGGTGGATAGTATTCAATCCACACTACACAGCTCAGCTTTCATTCCTTCTCCTCCATCCCAAGACCACAACTGGGTTCCACTTGTCCTCACCTTTCACCCAACTAGTCCCAAATTCAACAAATTATTCTTTAACTTTTTTTGGAGATGTCACTGTTGGACTATTGTGTACAAAGTTAAAAATCATACAACACCAGGTTATAGTCCAACAGGTTTATTTGGAAGCATTAGCTTTCGGAGCGCTGCTCCTTCATCAGGTGGTTGTGTAGTATAAGGTCGTAAGACACAGAATTTATAGCAAAAGTTTACAGTGTCATGTAACTGAAATTATATATTGAAAAAGATCTGGATTATTTATTAAGTCTCTCATCTTTTAGAATGGCCATGTTGGTTTCAGTTCTTTTGTATGTAAATTCCAGAACTATTTTAAAGTTACATTCTCAAGTGAACTTTAACAATAGGCGCCATTGAGTCATGGAGACGTACAGCACAGAAACAGACCCTTCGGTCCAACTCATCCATGCTGACCAGATGTCCCAACCCAATCTAGTCCCATTTGCCAGCACTTGGCCCATATCTCTCTAAACCCTTCCTATTCATATACCCATCCAGATGTCTTTTAAATGTTGCAATTGTACCAGCCTCCACCATTTCTTCTGGCAGCTCATCCCATACACGCACCACCTCCTGTGTGAAAAAGTTGCCCCTTAGATTCCTTTTACATCTTTCCCCTCTCACCTTAAATCTATCCCTCTAGTTCTGGACTCTCCCAGGGAAAAGACCTTCTCTATTTACCCTATCCATGCCCCTCATGATGTTGGCCCAGATAATGCATTGAAGGTGCAAGGTGATCTGTATGAGGCTGTCTGTGCCCCAATGTTCAGACTGATTCTATTTCTAAAAAAGGGATTTACAGAATCTTACATGGGATTCATGCAGTTTTTGAGCAAAATAAAATGTAATTCTGCAAGTACAAATTCACCCCACAAAAATATATGTGTATGTGTGCATGCGGATGTGTGTGTGTGTGTGTGTGCGCGAGGGTATGAGTATCTGTGACAGAGTGTGTGTATGTGTGAGTGTGAGTATAAAGGGTGCAATATAAAGTCTGTGAGAGGGTGCGTATGTGAGTGCATGTGTAAGTGAATAAGAGAGAGGTTGAGTATTAGAGAGGGTCTGCGTGAGCATATGGGTCTGTAGGAGTGTGAGTCTATGAGAGTGAGTGTTTGTGTGTGTGTGTGGGGGTTTCTGTGTCTGTGTAGTTTAGTGGGATCACCTGTAGTGTAACATGAACTCAAGGGCGTGGTTGAGGCCATCCCCATGGGTACTGATTCTGTACAATTAATCTTTTGCCACCCCTTCAAAAAACCTCAATCAAGTTACTGAGACACAAGTTCCCATAGACAAAGTCATGTTGACTATCCTGAATCAGTCCTTGCCTTTCCAAATGCATGTAAATACTGTCCCTCATAATCCCATCCAACAACTTACCCACTAGTGACGTAAGGCTCACCAGTCTATAATTCCTTGCAGCCTTTCTTAAATGATCTTACATGATCTCTCCACATTGCAATCAGATGGTTTTTGTGCAATTCGCACCTCATTTGACCATAACCTTTGCTTTTGCATCACATCAAATGCCACTCTGTTTGCCTGACCCATCATGAGATCCTTTGTTACCAAAGGTATTCTAGCATCCATCTTATCACAGACCTCCTTGCTCTTCCTGTTCTCAACCTTTCATTGCCATAGAATCTCTTACATTTCTATTCCTCTTTAATTCTGATGGAAAATCACTGACCTGGAACTTCTTGTATTTTGGTAGTGTCATTTTCTGGAGTTTCATGGAGGGTTTCTCTCCAGGGACCATAGCGATCTTATGTTGCACATCTCATTAATTACGCAACTCAGTTCCGAAGTGCCTTCTCATTGAATGTTGTGGCCACATAGGCCACATGATACTGCATGGACCTTCAAGCATTGACACTATGAAAGCCATATTTAAACCCGAACCGGACACCAGCTCAAATGCTGCAAACTACCACTCAAAGTCCATTATTTAAATGTTATCCTAGAAAATATAGAGTCATATAGAATTGAAGTAGACCCTTCGGTGCAAACATGAAACGTCGACCATGTTTCCAAACTAAACTAGTTCCACTTGCCTGCATTTGGCCCATATATCTCCAAACCTTTCCTATTCATATACAGGTGCACAATCCTTTATCCAAAATGCTTGGGACCAATTGGTTTTCGGAATTCAAAATTTTTTGAATTTCAGAATAATTGGCAGTTTGATGGTGAAATTTTTAAAAATCTTTCGGAATAATAGACCTACTGTAAGCAAAAAGGGCCATGAGAAAGAATTGAGGCCAGCTAGTGCTGGGCCATGCTCCTGCATGTTGCATCTGAGTGACATGCATCGAGTGGGTGTGGACTTGGGTTAACAGTTTGCATGCCAAACAACCTTGTTAATGAGAAAAAAGTTTCACAAAAAAACCTTCAGACTTTGGCTCTTTTTGGTTTTTGGATAAAGGGTTGTCTACCTGTACTTTTCCAAATATCTTTTAAACGTTGTAACTGTACTTGCATCCAACACTTCCTCTAGTAGTTCATTCCATACATGAACCACTCTGTGTAAAAAAAGTTGTCTTTCATGTCCTTTTTTAGAACTTTCTCCTCTCCCTTAAAAATATCCCCTCTAGTTTTGAATACCCCCACCTGAGGGAATTAACCCTTGCTATTCACTTTATCTATAATAGACAGGCAGGACAATGGAAGAACACAGTTGAGAGTGTGTTGCTGGAAAAGCACAACAGGTCAGACAGCATCCGAGGAGCAGGAAAATCGACTATTTGGGCTGGAGCCCTTTATCAGGAATCCTGATGAAGGGCTCCAACCCAAAACATCGATTTTCCTGCTACTCGGATGCTGCCTGACCTGCTGTGCTTTTTCAGCAACACACTCTCAACTCTGATCTCCAGCATCACTGTCTCCTAGCTGGAAGAACACAGCAAGCCAGACAGCATCAGGAGGTGAAAAAGTCAACATTTCAGGTGTAACCCTTCTTCAAGACTTTCCGCCTCCTGATGCTGCCCTGGCTTGCTGAGTTCTTCCAGCCTCCTGTCTATTTTGGAATCCAGCATTTGTAGTTTTTGTTGGCTCATTCACTTTACCTATGCCCCTCATGATTTTATAAACCTCTATAAGGTCACTCCTCATTGTCCCACACTCCAGTGAAAAAAGTCTCAACCTACCCAGCCTATTTTTATAACTCAAACCCTTCATTCCCGGCAACATCCTGGTAAATCTTTTCTGAATCCTCTCCAATTTAATAATATCATTCTATAGCTGGGTGACCAGAACTATACATAGTATTCCAGAAGAGGCTTCAACAAAGCCCTGTACAACCTCAACTTGCTGTTCCAAGATCTGAGCAATGAAGGCAAGCACGCTAAATGCCTTTTTAAGCACCACATCTACTTGTGAGACAAATTTCAAAGAATTATGTACCTGTCTCTCCTTTCTATAATACTACCTAGGGTCATATCATTAATTGTGTAACTCCTGCCTTGTTTGTTTTACTAAAATGCAATTCCTCACATTTATCCAAATTAAACTCTATCTGCACTCCTCAGCCCATTGACCCAATTGACGTTGATCTCTTTGTAATCTTAGATACACTTCTTCACCGTCCACTATACCATCAGTTTTGGTGTCATCTGCAAACTTACTAATCACGCCTCCCATATTCTCATCCAAATATCTTACATAAATGATAGACAAAAGTGCACCCAGTACCGATCCCTGTCGAATACCGCTGCTCACTGGTCTCCAGTCCTCCACTACCACTCTATGTTTCCTGCCATTAAACCAATTTTGTATCCAGTTGGCAGACTGACCCTGAGTCCCATGTAATCTAACTTTACTACTTGGTCTACCATATTGAACCTTGTCAAAGGCTTTCTAAAGTCCATGTAAACAACATCTACTGCTCTGCCCTCATCAACCTTTATTCCCTCACATGAAACCATACTGACTATCCCTAATCAGTCCTCTACAAAAGCATGTAAATCCTATCATTCAGAAGCAACCTACCCACCACCGATGTCAGGCTCATTGGTCTATAGTTCCCAGACTTCTCATGTCAGCCTTTCTTAAATAAGGGCACAACATTAGCCACCCCCCAGTTCTCTGGCACCTCACTTGTGGTTATAGATGATACAAATATCTCTGCTAGGGGCCATGCAATTTCTTCCTGAACTTGCCCTTGGTACACATGATCAAGTCCCAGAGATTTATCTACCTATATTTCTAAGACCTCTAGCAGTCCCTCTGTAATGTGAACTGTTTTCAAAACATTAATATTTATTTCCCTGAATTCTCTAGCCTCCATTTCTTTATCCACAGAAAAAGCTGACATGAAATATTCATTTAGTATCTCTCTCATCTCCTGAGATTCAACACATAGACAACCTCGTGATCTTTAAGGGGCCCTATTCTCTGTCTAGTTGCTCTTAATGTACTTTAGAATTATTCTCTTAAGAATGCCCCTACACTCTTTATATTTCAAGAGATTCATTTGATCCCATTGTCTATATCCAATATATGATTCTGTCTTATTCTTGACTATAACCTCAATATCTTTATTCATCTATTGTTCCCTACTTTGACCAGCTTTACCTCTCACATAACAGGAACATAATGCCTCGGTAATCTCATTATCACACTTTTGAAAGCCTCTCACTTGTCAGTCATCCCCTTACCTGTGAACAGTCTACTTCAATCAACTTTTGAAAGTTCTTGTCATACCATTAGATGGTAGAGAAAGGTAAGATGGCACCCTAATTCCTGGGCAAAGACCTGGGAATCCTATAGTGCTGGGCAGCATGGCCATGTTCCTTTTTCTGGATTGCTAAAGGAGGCCAATACACCAGACAATGAGAGTTGGAACAAGATAGCCATCTGGGTCATTGCAGGTTTTTGTTAGTCACTCAAAAAACTGGATCGAAAGTTGGAAGAGTCCAGCAACATTAGTGATACTGTGCTGAACCCATGACATGGCTGTTATGGACAGCCATGTCTACAACACTCATTGGTTGCCAGAAATGCACACAGATTTACATTCCATCGCTTTAGCCTTTGGTGGTCAGTGTCAATGATAAGATTTCAGGGACAAGGGAGGAAGGTTCATTTGAAGCATTCAAAAGGGAACTAGACTGTGATCTGAAAGGGAAAACTGTAGGATTACAGGCAGAAGGGAGGAGAATGGCACACACGAGGATAGCCATTGCAGACTTGATGCTTTGGATTGTTTTGTGATTCAGCCATCATAAAGTTTAGGCTTTTGAGGAACTGCTACTACAGATTTAGTACAGAGAGCTTCATCATGCTTTTACTTTCAAAGTAGAGTCATAGAGGAGTGGGGTGGGGGCGGGGGAGGGGGGGGGGGGATGGGGAGAGGGTACCTGGAGTTGCAGTGAGAGAGAGAGAGACTCACTGAGATTCTTGTGGAGAGAGGACAACTTCTTCAAGGCAGGCATCCTTGTAAAAGGATTCGCAGTAAGGTTAAAATCAACTAGGCAAAAGTGAGGACTACAGATGCTGGAAACCAGAGTCTAGATTATAGTGGTGCTGGAAAAGCACAGCAGGTCAGGCAGCATCCAAGGAGCAGGAAAATCAATGTTTTGGGCAAAAGTTTTTCATCCGGAATGGAGGCAGGGTGTCTCCAGGGTGGAGAGATAAATGGGGGAGGGTGCCCTTGTGATTCAAAACAAACTGATCCAATTCAGATACCAAATAATAGCAGTTTTACAGCTTGACTGGAGATCTACGAGTCATTTCTAGATGGGTGAGGATACATTGAGATGCCTTCTTCATCACCTTGTTAATGTATGCTGGCCATGCAAATAAATACCTATGCACTTAACAAAAAACAGAAAGATCACTGGACTTGAAATGTTGACTGTTTCTCTCTACTGATGTTCTCAGAGCTGCTGAGTTTCTCCAGCCAATCTTACTTTTATTTCAGATTTTCAGCATCTGCAGATGAGGGACTATGCAGATTGGAGAACCGTGAAGCCCCTCTTTGAGTCCCCAGCAGACTGGTGGGAAACAGTAAAAGGGAACATCAAGAGGTTCTTCATCCTCAAAGGTGTTCAGGAGGCGAGAGAGAGGCAGGGAAAACTGTCCCAGCTCCAGGAAAGTATGCAGAACCTGCTCCTGCTACAGACGATGGGGGTCGATGTTACGGAGGACCTCAAGAAGGTGAAGGGCCAGCAAGCCTCGCTCTTTGCCTCGGAGGCTTCCAAGATAATCTTCCGGTCCAGGGTCCGCTCGGTGGAGCAGGACGAGACGTGCTCACATTTCTTCTTCCAGAAGGTGCACAAAGAGAGCTATGTGCTCAGCATCCTGAAGGAAGAAGTTGGCTCGATAACGTTATCTCAGGCTGACATCATGAGGATCAGTAAATCCTTCTATGCCAGCCTGTATGACAAGAAGCCAACTGACAGTGCGGCCTCCCAGTCGTTCCTGTCCTCTATCACGGAGGTCTTAGACGACAGAACACACGAGAGGCTGGACCAGCCGCTATCTCTGGACGAGCTGACCAAGGCCCTTGAATCCTTCGAAAAGAATAAAACTCCCGGAAGCGACGGCTTACCGGTCAAGCTCTATTCCTCTCTGTGGGACTTGATTGGCCAGGACCTGCTGGAGGTGTATGTCAGTATGCTTCAGGCAGGTACCATGAGTGAATCCATGAGGAAGGGCATCATCACCCTCATTTACAAGTGGAAGGGGGAGAGGGAGGAACTCAAAAATTGGAGACCAATCACACTGTTGAAATCCTGTCAAAGGTAATCGCCAACCGGGTCAGGTCTGCTCTGGGGTCAGTGATTCACCCTGACCAAACCTGTGCTGTGCCAGGCAGGAAGATCGCTGAGAGTCTCGCATTCCTCAGGGAAACAATCGCTTACGTGCAGGACAGAGGGTTGGACACCTGCCTGATCAGCCTGCACCAGGAGAAAGCCTTTGACAGGATATCACACATGTATATGAGAGGTGTTCTCTCCAAAATGGGCTTTGGGGAGGGAATCTGCAATTGGATCAGACTGCTCTACACCGACATTGGCAGCTGCAAATGTGTTGCTGGTCAAAGCACAGCAGGCCAGGCAGCATCTCAGGAATAGAGAATTTGACGTTTCGAGCGTAAGCCGACATTGGCAGTGCAGTCTCAATCAATGGGTGGGAATCAGATAGCTTCCAGTCAGATCTGGAGTCAGTCAGGGCTGCCCTCTCCCTCCTGCCTTGTTTGTGTGCTGCATAGAGCCATTTGCCGAGTCCATCAGGAAGGATGCGAGCCTGAGAGGGGTGACTATTCCTGGCAGCGGGGGCCTGCAGGTTAAGACCTCCCTCTACATGGATGACGTCGCCGTTTTCTGCTCGGATGCGCTGTCCGTGCGCAGACTCATGTACATTTGTGACCAGTTCGAATGGGCCTCGGGGGCCAAGATAAACCGAGGCAAGAGCGAGGCTATGCTCTTCGGGAACTGGGCCGACCAATCCTCGATCCCCTTCACCGTCAGGACCGACCACCTGAAGGTGCTGGGTATTTGGTTCGGGGGGGGGGGGGCTGGGGCGTGCGCCAAGTATTGGGAGGAGCGCATCAGCAAAGTGAGGCAGAAACTGGGCAGATGGAAGCTACGGTCGCTCTCCATCACGGGAAAAAACCTGGTCATCAGGTGTGAGGCACTGTCATTGCTATTATACGTGGCACAGGTCTGGCCTCTTCCCAGAACCTGTGCCGCTGCAGTCACCCAGGCCATCTTCCAGTTTATATGGAGTTCAAAGATGGACCGGGTCCGAAGGGACTCGCTGTACAAAGATCTGGGCAACGGGGGAAAAAATACACCCAATGCCACCCTCACCCTGATGGCCACCTTTGTGTGTGGCTGCATCAAGCTGTGTGTGGATCCCCAGTAAGCAAACACCAAGTGTCACTACGTACTGAGGTTCTACCTGTCCCCAGTGTTACAGAGGATGGGCCTGGCCTCGCTGCCGCAGAACGCTCCAAGTAGTTTGACCGTTCCGTATCACCTGTCCTTCGTGGAGAAGTTTATGAAGAAAAACACCTTTGACCACAAGTCCTCGAGACCCTTCGGGAAAAGGAGAGGGTGGATCCTATCGAGCAGTTCCCTGAGCAGACTGTCAAAGCCATTTGGCAGAATGCCTCATCGCCAGAACTTTCCAACAAGCACCAAGACATGGCTTGGCTGGTGGTGAGAAGGGCTCTGCCTGTGAGATCCTTTATGCACGCCCGGACTCTCAGCCGCACCGCACGCTGCCCTCGAAGCGGCTGCGGGGGGAACGAGATTGTCACACACCTCCTTCTGGAATGTGCCTATGCAGAGGAAGTCTGGAGAGGAATGCAGTGATGTTTGTCAAGGTTCGTCCCGAGCAGCGCCGTGATGCGGGACTCTGTGTTCTACGGCCTGTTCCCCTGGACGCACACTGAGACGAACATTGACCGTGCTGGAGGATCATCAATTCAGTGAAGGACACTCTCTGGGCGGTCCGAAACCTGTTGATCTTCCAGCTGACCCCAACTGAGTATTGCAGACTGGCACATTCCAAGGTCCAGGACTATGTGTTGAGGGACACGCTGAAGCTTGGGGCAGCTGCTGCCAAGGTGCGGTGGGGAAAGACCACCGTGTAACATCTGCCTGCCTAAAGAAGAACAGGGGGCCCATGCAGTTGTTTAGGGCTCTGCTGATGCCTCAGCTAAATATATGGGCATATAAGTGATAAATGCACAGACCTGTATATAACAATGATAATTTCTTATCTGTGTATGTAAATGTTGACATATGTATGGCATGACCAACTGTACAGACCATCAAATTATTTTATGAATAAAGTATATTTTGAAATAAAAAAATCTGCAGATTTTTGTTTTATTTTATAAATTTGTATTTATCCGGGTGATCAATATTTGACCACAAACAGGTGTGAGGAACGGTTCAGTGTAAAGATCTGTGCTAATAATAATAAATTATAAATAAAAATAATAATAACACTATAATAATAAACCCAGCAAATTAATGAAATAAAACAAAGATGCTGGAAATCTGAAATAAAAACAGAAATTGTTAAAGAAACTCAGGACATCTGGATTTGAAAACCTTTCCTCAGAACCTGGTCCTGTCATTCTGTGGACAAACAGAGGGAACCTTTTGAGTTCAGTAACCATTCTTCAGAGTTGTAGAAAGATCATTGGACTGGACTTGGCAATAATTTTACCCATTTGTTTCTGTTTGTTGCCATTCCTCATGTAATTAGTATTTGTTTTAAGATACCATCACACAAATGCAACTTTGGATGAATCGTTGGAAAACTGATCTCCTTTTTTAAAAAAAATTACCATTGTAGCGAATGCAGTCGTTGATAAATTTGTGCAGCCCTCCAGTCCTATCCAAGTAAACGAGAGCCAGCTCCTTCAGAGGCAGGTCCTCGGCGGCCATGTTGTTTTTTAACGGTTCTCGCCCACCCCCCCAACCGCGCAGTGACCGGCCCAGACCGGCCTGAACCGGCCCAGACCGCTGCAATCCGGACAAGATCCCCGGTGATTCCCACAGCACAACATCAGCCAGCTTGTCAAATCAAGATAACGGCTAAGAGCGAAAGATTGGCGACAGAGAGAGAGAGAAAAAAATAGTGGCTCTAGTTTGTTTATAAAGAGTCAGCGGAACGTTGACATGAGGTGCGGTTATAGTCGCTTCTCCAAAATTAATTTCTACCCACTCCTGATCAAAAGTCGGCAGTCTACGAGTTACAGGGGATGAGATTGACTATTTTCGCAGTGCAATGATAGCAATCTTCTGGGAATTCATCTATCTCCCTTTTGGACGGACATTTTCCTACCCCTTTTAGAAATGTTGGCTTAGTGTCATTGCGAAAGGAATAGTCATTTGGACAGAAATTACTGAAGTGAGCCTGAAAAACAGTATTCCGGTTTGCAAAAGGAAGAGCGATAGTCAAAAACGAATGCCGAGGCAGTTGCAAGTTAAGGGAGAGGCAGGAATATTTCACTGTGACTAGGTCCAGCCCAGATGTAGCCTGTGCATTCCCATCATTCATGGAGCAGTTGGGGAGATGGTGCTGTGGTGGTAATGAAAGGACCAGGTTCTGAGGAAAGGTTTTCAAATCCTATTGCGGCGGGTGGCTGATCAACTAATGTTGTTTATTCCCTTTAGAGAAGGAAATGTGGTCTGTCCTATGTCCTGATAAAGGGCTTATGCCCGAAACGTCGAATTTCCTATTCCTTGGATGCTGCCTAACCTGCTGTGCTTTAACCAGCAACACATTTTCAACTGTCCTATGTATAACTCTAGAATTTGATTAGAGTTAAAAATCTCACAACACCAGGTTATAGTCCAACAGGTTTAATTGGAAGCACAGTAGCTTTTGGAGCATCGCACCTTCATCAGGTGATGGGGCTGGATCCTAACACAGAATTTATAGCAAAAATTTACAGTGTAATGTAACTGAAATTATACATTGAAAAATTGATTGTTAAGTCTTTAACAGCTAACCTGAGAATGCAACTTTTAAAAAAAGGTTTTGTGATTTACGCATGAAATAAGTGAAACCATATGGTATTCAAACAGATAGAGGGCGGCACGGTGGCACAGTGGTTAGCACTGATGCCTCACAGTGCCAGAGACCTGGGTTCAATTCCCACCTCAGGCGACTGACTGTGTGGAGTTTGCACATTCTCCCCGTGTCTGCCCGGGTTTCCTCCGGGTGCTCCGGTTTCCTCCCACAGTCCAAAGATGTGCAGGTTAGGTGAATTGGCCATGCTAAATTGCCCGTAGTGTTAGGTGTAGGGGTATGGGTGGGTTGCGCTTCAGCGGGTCGGTGTGGACTTGGGCCGAAGGGCCTGTTTCCACACTGTAGGTAATCTAATCTAAGATGAAAGACAACAGTCAATTTTTCAATCTATAATTTCAGTTACATCACACTGTCAATTTTGCTATAAATTCTGTGTGTTAGGATTGTGCCCTTCACTATCACCTGGTGAAGGAGCGATGCTCCAAAAGCTAGCGTGCTTCCAATTAAACCTGTTGGACTATAACCTGGTGTGTGATTTTTAACTTTGTACACCCCAGTCCAATACCGGCATCTCCAAATTATGACTAGAATTTGATTGTCAGACCTCTAGTTTCACACACAGTTCGGTATGGGCAACTCATTTCCTAAGAAGGGAAACAATGGGAACAATGTATTAAGATATAAGAAATAGGATACCATAGAAGGTCCAGCACTGCAGTCCACAAGAGTCTGATGCTTTGGAGGATATTGTTTCACCAGAACAACAATCAAATGCCACATAAGAGTTGATCACTCTACTGCCTTGCTGTTGATTTATATGTTGTGTATATTGCTAGATGCTATCTTTTTTCATTCATTCACAGGATGTGGACAATGCTGGCTACCCATCATTTATTGCCCACCCTGAACCACACTTGTGAAGGTAATGGTGAACTTTCTGAACAGCTGCTACCTGTGTCATGTTGGTATACCCATAATGCTCTTAGGGAGTTCCAGAATTTTGACACAGTGATTGTTGAGGAATGGCCATGAAAATGATGTTTAGAAACATAAAGTCTCTACAGTGCAGAAAGAGGATATTTGGCCCAGCAAGTTTGCATTAACTTTCCAAAGAACATTTCATCCTATCTCTGTAACCCTGTATTTTACCATGGCTAATCCACCTAGCCTGCAATCCCTGAACACTATGGAAAATTTAGCAAGGCCATATCAACCAACCTGCACATCTTTGGCCTTTGGGGGAAAACTGGAACACCTGGTGGAAACTCAGACCAACAACTAAGAGTAGAATCTCTTGAAGATGCTATCTGTGTGGTAATGTCACTGGTCAGAAATTAAACCAGATGGACCAATTAGCATTGACCTAAGCACTGGAAATGACAATGGCAGTAACAGTTCTGGCACCCCTGCAAAGTCTTACTTACATCTAAGGACTTGTGCCAAAATTGGGAGGGCTAGTCTTTGATTTGTTATTATCACATATATCAATGAAAAGTATTGTCATGTGCGTCATCCAGACAAATCATGCCTTGTATATGTACATCAGGGTAATAGAACAGGATGCAGGATATTGTGTTACAATTACAGAGAAATTTCAGAGAAAGATCATCTTTAATATATGAGAGGTCCGTTTAAAAGTTTGATAACAGCAGGAAAGAAGCTGATTTGAATGTGTTGATACACATTTTCAAGTTTTTGTATCTTCTGCCCGATGGAAGAGAGTCTTTGAATATAGTGGTTGCTTTCCTAAGGCAGGGGAAAAGTATAGATGGAGTCAATGGAATGAAGGCTGGTTTGCGTGATGAGTTGGGCTGCATTCAGTCAAGCAACAACCTGACGTTGACATACTCCCAAATCATACCTGAATGTCCTAGATACCACCAATACAATCCCTGGGTATGTTCTGAACATTCAGCAGGTCAGACGCATCATAGGTGGTGGCACAGTAGTATACTGTGGGAAAAGAATTGACATGGGACTCCTCATCATTGACTCCAGAGATTGACACCAGATCAAACTTGGGCAAAGGAAACCTACATACCCTCCAATCTTGAAGGATGAAAAAATTACTCTTCCATTTGATCACCACTTGGAAAAAACATTGATGCTGGACAGGGCACTCTGACCTTTGATAATGTACTCTGATAGACGACAAGGTCCAGCATCAAAAGTGGCTTGTTACTACTACTACTACTGGCCGAGCTGGTTGAGTCCTAAAATACTTAGTTACTAGATAGGACGTGCAACAAGTGATGGGGGGAAACCAACAAAAATGTACTTGATCTTGTCCTCACCAACCTACATGTAGCAGATCAATCTGTCCTTGACAGTATCAGGATTCCTGATGAAGGGCTTATGCCCGAAACATCGAATTTCCTATTCCTTGGATGCTGCCTAACCTGCTGTGCTTTAACCAGCAACACATTTTCAGCTGTGATCTCCAGCATCTGCAGACCTAATTTTTTACCCAAAGATTTTAACCTACTGCGAATCCTCTTGCAAGGATGCCTTCCTTGAAGAAGCTCTCTTCCTCCCTCTACAAGGTTTTCAGTGAGTCTCTCTCTCACTGCACCCCCCAGGTCATCTCCTCTGCACAGAAGCTCTTCAGCCACGTTCTCAAACAGACTCGTTACCACAGCCACATCTCCTTCCTCAACACCTGTCTACGGAACCGACTGATCCCACACGGACTCCGAACTACATTCCAACCAACAAAATTTGGACCCAACCAGGACAACCTGTACCTACAACAAATCCGAAGCCTCCAGCATCAGACCTCCCTCCGGATCCTCCGCTCCACCCTTGCAGCCATGCGTCGCTACCTACATTCCCTGCAATCAGCCCTACCCCAGCTCAGGACAACACTCTCACAGACCTGCAAAGGACCTCTGCTGTTCTTTAATTCCTGATGAAGGGCTTATGCCCGAAACGTTGAATTTCCTATTCCTTGGATGCTGCCTAACTTGCTGTGCTTTAACCAGCAACACATTTTCAGCTCAGTATCAGAACTGACCACTATAGTCACTATGCAAACAAAGTTCTGCCTATGGATTGAGGATATCCTTCGTTGATTTATTCAAATTCAATTTGCAAAACAAGGAACTCAAACTGGGCATCCATGAAATGCTGTGGGCCACCATGAGCAGCAGAATTGTAATCAACTACAATCTGTAACATTGTGGTTCACTGTATCACCTCATCCTACTAAACAGAAATTGCTGGTCAAACTCAGCAGGTCTGTGGTGAGAAACAGAGCTAACATAGAATGTTACAACACAGTACAGACTCTTTGGCCCTTGATGTTGTGCAGACCTGTGAAATTAATCTGATGCCCATTTAACCTACTCTGTTCCATTGTTATCCAGTTGTATGTCCATTGTCCATTTAAATGCCCTTGACGTTGGCGAATCTACTACTGTTGCAGGCAGGCCATTCTACGTCCCTACTACTCTGAGTAAAGAAACTACCCTTGGTATCTGTCACCCCTGAATTTAAAGCTATGTCCCCTTGTGTTAGCCTTCACCATCCAAGGAAAAAGGCTCTCAATGTCCACCCTATCTAACCCGCTGATTATCTTATACGTCTCAGTTAAGTCACCTCTTAAACTTCTCTTTAACAAAAATAGCCTCAGTTCACTCAGCCTTTCCTCATAAGACCTTCCTTCCATACCAGGCAACATCCCAGTAAATCTCCTCTGAACTCTTTCCAAAGCTTCCACATCCTTCCTATAATGCGGTGACCAGAACTGTACGCAATACTCCAGGTACGGCCTTACCAGTGTCTTGTACAGCTGCAGCATGACCTCGTGGCTCCAAAACTCAATTCCCCCTACCAATAAACGCCAACATACCATATGCCTTCTTAACAACCCTATCAACCTGGGTGCCAACTTTCAGAGATTTATGCACCTGAACACTGAGATCTCTTTGTTAATCTACACTGCCAAGAATTTTACCATTAGCCCAGTACTCTGCATTCCTGTTACTTCTTGCGAAGTGAACTACCTCACACTTTTCCTCATTAAACTCCATTTGCCACTTCTCAGCCCAGCTCTGTATCTAATCTATGTCCCTCTGTAACCCACAACATCCTTCGGCACTATCCACAACTTTTGGGATTAATGGTGCTGGAAGAGCACAGCAGTTCAGGCAGCATCCAAGGAGCAGCAAAATTGACGTTTCGGGCAAAAGTCCTTCATCAGGAATAAAGGCAGAGAGCCTGAAGCGTGGAGAGATAAGTTAGAGGGTGGGGGTGGGAAGAAAGTAGCATAGAGTACAATAGGTGAGTGGGGGAGGGGATGGAGGTAATAGGTCAGGGAGGAGAGGGTGGAGTGGATAGGTGGAAAAGGAGATAGGCAGATAGGACAAGTCCAGACAAGTCATGGGGACAGTGCTGAGTTGGAAGTTTGGAACTCTGGTGAGGTGGGGGAAAGGGAAATGAGGAAATTGGTGAAGTCCACATTGATGCCCTGGGGTTGAAGTGTTCCGAGGCAGAAGATGAGGCGTTCTTCCTCCAGGCGTCTGGTGGTGAGGGAGCAGCAGTGAAGGAGGCCCAGGGCCTCCATGTCCTCGTCAGAGTGGGAGGGGGAGTTCAAATGTTGGGCCAAGGGGCGGTGTGGTTGATGGTGTGGGTGTCCCAGAGATAGTCCCTAAAGCGCTCTGTTAGGAGGCGTCCAGTCTTCCCAATATAGAGGAGACCGCATCGGGAGCAATGGATACAATAAATGATATTAGTGGATGTGCAGGTAAAATTTTGATGGATGTAGAAGGCTCCTTTAGGGCCTTGGATAGAGGTGAGGGAGGAGGTGTGGGTGCAGGTCTTACAGTTCCTGCAGTGGCATGGGAAGGTGCCAGGATGGGAGAGTGGGTTGTAGGGGGGCGTGGACCTGATCAGGTAGTCACGGAGGGAACGGTCTTTGCACAAGGCGGAAAGAGGTGGGGAGGGAAATATATCCCTTTTTGGAGGTGGCAGAAATGTCGGCGGATGATTTGGTTTATGCAAAGGTTTGTAGGGTAGAAGGTGAGCACCAGGGGCGTTCTGTCCTTGATATGGTTGGAGGGATGGGATGTGGACGAGATGCGTTGGAAGGCATCTTTAATCACGTGGGAAGGGAAATTGCAGTCTCTAAAGGAGGCGGCTATCTGGTGTGTTCTGTGGTGGAACTGGTCCTCCTGGGAGCAGATACGGCGGAGGCGGAGGAATTGGAAATACGGGATGGCATTTTTGCAACAGGTAGAGTGGGAAGAGGTGTAATCCAGGTAGCTGTGGGAGTTGGTGGGTTTGTAAAAAATGTCAGTGTCAAGTCAGTCGTTATTAATGGAGGTGGAGAGGTCCAGGAAGGGGAGGGAGGTGTCAGAGATGGTCCAGGTAAATTTAAGGTCAGGGTGGAATGTGTGTTGGTGAAGTTGATGAATTGCTCAACCTCCTCGCGGGAGCACTAGGTGGCGCCAATGCAGTCATCAGGTAAAACCAAAGGGGTAGCCATGGGCACATGTATGGGCCCCAGTTATGCCTGTCTTGTTGTTGGCTACGTAGAACAGTTGATCTTCCGTAACCACATTCCACTACAATTTCGATTGTACTCATGATTTGGAGGTGCCGCTGTTGGACAGCGTTAAAGAAATCACAACACCAGGTTATAGTCCAAAAGGTTTATTTGGAATCACTAGCTTTCGGAGTGCTACTCCTTCATGAGGTGGTTGTGGAATATAAAACCGTAAGACACAGAATTTATAGCAAAAGTTTACAGTGTGATAGAACTGAAATGATATATTGAAAAACACATGGATTGTTTGTTAAATCTCTCATCTCCTAGAACGGCCATGTTGATTTCAGTTCTTTCATGTGTAAAACCCAGAACTCTTTGGAATCGCTAGCTTTTGGAGCATTGCTCTTTCATCAGATGCTTCTTCACCTGATGAAGGAGCAGCACTCACGAAAGCTAGTGTTTCCAATTAAACCTGCTGGACTATAACTTGGTGTTGTTTGATTTTTAACTTTTAAAATGAAGCCATCTTTGGATGTTCATGGTTTTTTTAAGGAGAGGGAGGTGTGACAGTACTGATCCTGTAACAAGGTTATATGTTGTCATTGTTTTTTTTTCCCCAGAGGGCTTGTAAAGACACATGTTCTGATGTGTCTGGTTTAGATGAGTTTTAGGGTCAATTTAATTATAGCTAATAGATACTGGCTCAGGCAAAATGCTTTCAAGTTGAAAAAATAATTTATACAATGAAAGGAGTATGGCTAGTTCTCCCAGCTCAGCTTTTTTTCTGGTCTGGCTGTTCAGAGCTACCAGTTAGCTTTTTGAGGCTGCTGGTTCAACAAACAGATACACGAAAGGTGGTGTTCCAGGCTGAATTTCTCTGCCATCTCTCTCCAGTAAAACCCTTTGTTTGATTTTTCTATTTTTGTCAAATTCCTGCACCAATCTCCATTTGCATTAACTTTTCTGTCTGTTCTTGCACCAGATGTGGTGCATCTGCCTCCATCTCACCAACATCATCCATCTGGATAACATTGAACTTACCTGCTCCAATGCTTATCTTTGTAATCATAGCCAGGAAATCATTTTATTGGTTTGTCTTATGTTATTAACTCTGGTGTCCTCGAAGGAAATATCCTTGGCCCATTCTGATTCTCATCTACACAGCAACATCATCTAAAAAAAGTGTCACTTTCCATAAATTTGCTGTTGCCATGTATCTGTGTATCACCACCACGTCTCTTAAAACAATAGTGGAATCAAGTGAGGGTGGTTTGTCTGAAGACAGAAATTTCCAACTAAATATTTTAAGGCCAAAGCCATTGTTTTTGTTCCTGTCAAAGCTTTTAGAATCATTAATTCAAACCCCCTATCTGGCAATTCTATGATTGACACATTTCCCCACTTATTTTAAAACAAGTTGAAATAAAGAAATAAGAAATTTATTGATGGATTATGGATAGTTAGGTGAATAGGCCAATCTTTGGCACGTAGAATTTACTAATTTTGGTTGGAGGTTTAGAAAGGCAATGTATTACCTAAATGAAGAGAAAATTCAGAGTGTTTCAGTGCAGAAGGATCTGGGTGTCCTCGTGCATGAAATCACAGAAAACTAGTATGCAGATAGTAAAGGAAGGCAAATGGCATTTGGTATTTATTGCTAAAGGAAGAGGGTATAAAAGTAGGGAAGTGTCACTGCTACTAAAGGCATTAGGGAGCTGCACCTGTAGTGTTGTGAATAATTGTGGTTTCCTTACTTGAGGAAGGATCTGGATGTATTGGAGGCAGCTCAGAGGTTGACGAGAGGTTTGTCTAATCAAGAAAGATTGAGCAGTTTAGGCGTATACTCTCTGGAGTTTAGATCTAACGGCAATGTACAAGATGCTAAAGGGGATTGACAAAGTAGACAGAGAGGATGTTTCCTTATGTGGAGCATCTAGAATGATGAGTCATAATGTTAGGATAGGGTTGCAAATTTAAAAGAGATGAGGAGGAATTGCTCCTCAAAAGGGTCATGAATCTGTGGAAATCACTACCCCAGAGTTTGGTGGATGCTGGGACATGGAGTAAAATTTGAGGAGGAGATAGGCAGACTTTTAATTATTGACAGATGGAAAGGTTATGGAGAGTGAGCAGGAAAGGAGTTGAGGCAGAGTTGAGATCAGCTATCGTTGTAGTAAATAGTAGAGCAGGCTCAAAGGCTGAATTGTCTACTCCTGCTTCAGGTCTTATATTCTTCCAAGTATCCAAGTACATATCCACAGCATCACTGAGGTTGCATTTCTACTTTTGTATCACTATCCAATTTTACTAGTCTCAGCTCAACTTCTGTTGAAACTCTCATCCATGACTGACTGCTATCATGGACTAGTCTGTCAATCCTGACCAATCTTCTATGTTGTGCCTTCCATGAACATGAGGTAATTCAAAACACAATTGCCAATGTCCCCACGTGCATCAATTTCTGTATACTAAGCACATGGATGATAGGTAATGTGTAATGTCATCTTTAAACTGAAACCAATTTTAAAATTCAATGTTTCCCCTCAGACTCCCCATTGCTTCATCTTTAGGGTCTCCTCCAGCTACATGTAAGGATTCTGGGTCATCCAAGATGGAGGATGGGAAAAATTTCTGGCTATAAGAGCTGCTCCTTTTTTTGAGGTATTTTAGGTGCTGGAGGTGATTTCCTCAAATTCCAGGAGCAACAATTACTGTTTTATATGCCGTTGCATTGTTTTGGAACTTTGGGGGAAAAAAATCAAAACAAGAGCAGTTTTAAAAGGGAGAAGCGCAGACGAAGGAAGCACATGGTGAGGATAGTGCAGGGGGGAGAGAGAGAGAGAGAGAGAGGGAGACTGCACAGTTACTGCCTTTGCTGTTTTTGAATTCATGTGTCGCTGGACATTGGAGTGCATGTGGAAAAATGAACAGTGAATTTCACAACTAATCTTGGAGGAACCGGTTTGGGCAAAGTTCACAACACAGAATCAGATAGGTTAATTGTTGTTTTAAGTCTGTCCAAGAGAAAGGCTGTATTAGTGAGTACAGTCAGTTTTTTCTTGGTTATATGTTTTTGGAGATAAAACATAAGTTTAATCAAGAGACTTAAGTCATAGCTCTTAAATTTAACCTGGGGCAGTGTTTGTAGAGGAATAAGACACTTATTTTCTGGATCTGTAGATTGTGAAGGAGCAAAAAATGGCCTTTACAGCAATACGTACTTCTTGGCAGATGTGGGAGTTTAAGAGAGTTTAAGGGTTACTGCAGATTATATCTGCCATAAATGCTGTTGGATGCGAACCTTATCAGATTGAGTGGATCGGTTGGAGAGACAGATAGAAACGATGAGGAATTTGCAACAGCAACAGTATGTGATGGATGGCAGTTATAGGAAGGGGGGGGGGGGGGGGTCTCAGATACAGTCACAGAGATGGGTTAACTCCAGGAAGGGTAAGAGAGGTTGGCACGTAGGGCAAGAGTCTTTTGTGGATATATCCATTTCAAACAGGTCTACTGTTTTGGAAAATGTAGGGGGTGATGGATTCTCAGGGGAACGTAGCACGAACAGCCAAGTTTCTGGTATTGAGACTGGCTCTGATGCAACGAGGGGTACGTCGGCTTCCAAGAGATCAAATTGTGTTAGGGGATTCTGTAGTCCAAGGTACAGACAGATGTTTCTGTGGCCAGCAGAGAAAAAGCAGAATGGTGTGTGGTTTCCCTGGTGCCAGGATCAAGGATGTCTCAAAGGGTGCAGAATGTTCTTACGGGGGAAGAGGGGCCAGCAAGAGGTCATTGTCCACATTGGAACCAACAACATTGCAAGGGAAAAGGTTGAGACTCTGAAGGGAGATTACAGAGAGTTAAATTTCTGCCTAAAAACGTGGTCCTCAAGGGTAGTAATATCTGGATTACTCTTGGTGCTACAAGCTAGTGAGGGCAGGAATAGGAGGATAGAGCAGATGAATGCATGGCTGAGGAGCTGGTGTATGGGAGAAGGATTCACATTTTTGGACCATTGCTATCTCTTTTGGGGTAGAAGTGACCTGTACAAGAAGGACGGATTGCACTTAAATTGGAAGGAGACTAATATACTGGCAGGGACATTGCTAGAATTGCTCGGTAGCATTTTAACTAGTAAGGTGGGGGGGGGGGGGGAGTGGGTGGGACCCAGGGCGATAGTGATGAAAGAGATCAATCTGAGACTGGTACAGTTCAGAACAGAAAACAGACAGACAGCATTACAGCTGGGGAAGTTATTTGGGTGGAGCTGAGAAATAAGAAAGGGATGATCACCTTATTGGGATTGTATTATAGACTAGGAGAAAGTGAGGACTGCAGATGCTGGAGATCAGAGCTAAAAATGTATTGCTGGAAAAGCGCAGCAGGTCAGGCAGCATCCAAGGAGCAGGAGAATCGATGTTTCGGGCATGAGCCCTTCTTCAGGAAATAAGAAGGGTTCATGCCCGAAACATCGATTCTCCTGCTCCTTGGATGCTGCCTGACCTGCTGCGCTTTTCCAGCGATACATTTTCAGCATTGTATTATAGACCACCTAATAGTCAGAGGGAAATTGAGAAACAAACATGTAAGGAGATCTCAGCTATCTGTAAGAATAATAGGGTAGTTATGGTTGGGGATTTTAACTTTCCAAACAAACATCGACTGGGACTGGCATAGTGTTAAAGGTTTAGATGGAGAGGAATTTGTTAAGTGCTTACAAGACAATTTTCTGATTCAGTATGTGGATGTACCTACTAGAGAAGGTGCAAAACTTGACCTACTCTTGGGAAATAAGGCAGGGCAAGTAACGGAGGTGTCAGTGGGGGAGCACTTTGGGGCCAGCGACCATAATTCTATTGGTTTTAAAATCGTGACAGAAAAGAATAGACCGCCAGATCTAAAAGTTGAAGTTCTAAATTGGAGAAAGGCCAATTTTGACGGTATTAGGCAAGAACTTTTGAAAGCTGATTGGGGGCAGATGTTCGCGGGTAAAGGGACGGCTGGAAAATGGGATAATAAGAATCCAGAGAAAGTATATTCCTGTCAGGGTGAAAGGGAAGGCTACTGGGTATAGGGAATGCTGGATGACTAAAGAAATTGAGGGTTTGGTTAAGAAAAAGAAGGAAGCATGTGTCATGTATAGACAGGATAGATTGAGTGAATCCTTAGAAGAGTATAAAGGAAGTAGGAGTATACTTAAAAGGGAAATCAGGAGGGCAAAACGGGGACATGAGATAGCGTTAGCAAATTGGATTCTCCTTAATTCTAAGGGTTTTTACAAACATATTAAGGACAAAAGGGTAACTAGGGAGAGAATAGGGCCTCTCAAAGATCAGCAAGGTGGACTTTGTGTGGAGCCACAGAAAATGGGGGAAGATACTAAATGAATATTTTTCGTCAATATTTACTGTGGAAAAGGATATGGAAGATATAGACTGTAGGGAAATAGATAGTGACATCTTGCAAAATGTCCAGATTACAGAGGAGGAAGTGCTGGATGTTTTGAAACGGTTAAAGGTGGATAAATTCCCAGGACCTGATTAGGTGTACCCGAGAACTCTGTGGGAAGCTAGAGAAGTGATTGCTGGGCCTCTTGCTGAGATATTTGTACCATCGATAGTCACAGGTGAGGTGCCGGAAACATGGTGCCACTGTTTAAGAAGGGCGGCAAAGACAAGCCAGGGAACTATAGACTGGTGAGCCTGACCTCGGTGGTGGGCACGTTGTTGGAGGGAATCCTGAGGGACAAGATGTACATGTATTTGAAAAGGCAAGGACTGATTTGGGATAGTCAACATGGCTTTGTGCGTGGGAAATCATGTCTCACAAACTTGATTGAGTTTTTTGAAGAAGTAATAAAGAGGATTGATGAGGGCAGAGCAGTAGATGAGATCTATATGGACTTCAGTAAGGCATTCGACAAGGTGCCCCATAGGAGACTGATTAGCGAGGTTAGATCTCATGGAATACAGGGAGAACTAGCCATTTGGATACAGAACTGGCTCAAAGGTAGAAGGCAGAGGGTGGTGGTGGAGGGTTGTTTTTCAGACTGGGCCTGTGACCAGTGGCGTGCCACAAGGATCGGTGCTGGGTCCTCTACTTTTTGTCATTTACATACATGATTTGGATGTGAGCAGAAGAGGTACAGTTAGTAAGTTTGCAGATGATACCAAAATTGGAGGTGTAGTGGACAGTGAAGAGGGTTACCTTAGATTACAACAGGATCTGGACCAGATGGGCCAATGGGCTGAGAAGTGACAGATGGAGTTTAATTCAGATAAATGTGAGGTGCTGCATTTTGAGAAAGCAAATCTTAGCAGGACTTATACAATTAATGGTAAGGTCCTAGGGAGTGTTGCTGAACAAAGATTCCTTGGAGTACTGGTTCATAGCTCCTTGAAAATGGAGTCGCACGTAGATAGGATAGTGAAGGCGGTGTTTGGTATGCTTTCCTTTTTTGGTCAGAGTATTGAGTACAGGAGTTGGGTGGTCATGTTGCGACTGTACAGGACATTGGTTAGGCCTCTGTTGGAATATTGCGTGCAGTTCTGGTCTCCTTCCTATCGGAAAGATGTTGTGAAACTTGAAAGGGTTCAGAAAAGATTAACAAGGATGTTGCCAGGGTTGGAGGATTTGAGCTATAGGGAGAGGCTGAAAAGGCTGGGGCTGTTTTCCCTGGAGTGTCGGAGGCTGAGGGGTGACCTTATAGAGATTTACAAAATTATGAGGAGCATGGAGAGAATAAATAGACAAAGTCTTTTCCCTGGGGTTGGGGAGTCCAGAACTAGTGGGCATAGGTTTAGGGTGAGAGGGGAAAGATATAAAAGAGACCTATGGGGTAACTTTTTCACGCAGAGGATGGTACGTGTATGGAATGAGCCTCCAGAGGATGTGGTGGAGGCTGGTACAATTGCAACATTTAAGAGGCATTTGGATGGGTATATGAATAGGAAGGGTTTGGAGGGCCAGGTGCTGGCAGGTGGGACTAGATTGGGTTGGGATATCTGGTCGGCGTGGACAGGTTGGATCGAAGGGTCTGTTTCCATCCCTATGACACAATCCACCCATCACTCCCCTATCTCTTCCCTCGGAAATCTACTTGTTGCATTCTGGTCACTTTTGCATCCTCAGTTTAATCAGTCCACAGTTGCTATGGTCCAAGACTTGAGTTTTCTCCCCAGACTGGTGGTTTTCACCAGCCAGAGCACTGGCGTGCAGTGAGAACTTTCCAAATATACAGTCAAATATTGTACAAAGATAATGAAAATCACTAAGACAAACATTGTTCTGTCTGACCAAAATAATAACTCCTAAAACTTGTGAAAATTAATCAAATTAAAAGCAAAGTATTAATCTTTTGCTGCTAAAATATGAACATCCTAAACACACATGGTCAAAGGGAAAATGTGAAACCAAGTGTTCAGTGAGACCATTCCACAGTGTGCAGTGTGCCATGTTACTGAAAAGGTAGGAAACCAATGCTCTAAATCACTTATCCTATCTCTTCTCCTGTAAGACTTTGCATAAATCTACTTTATGATCAGGCTTTAGATTCCCTAGCCTTTTGATTTCCTAGCCTACTGTCTCAAACATGTTAGTGCCAAATTTTATCTGACATGTCCCTCTTAGGATTCTTAGGAATTTTTCACAGTATTGAAGACTGTATAAATACATGCTATTGAGAAACATTTTGACAGCATGTGCTTTCTTTATACGTCTAAAATGGAACTCAGTTTCTTTCTGTCAATTATAAATACAGCTGAATATTTAAATGGAATAAATCAAAATCTTTGAAGCAGAACAAGCAAATGAAATGTGTCCCATTTTCCATTAATTATTTGAATGAATGTTATTTAAAAAAGGTTTTCCTCAGGTGACCTTAAGGCATTCTATGAATTCCTGCAAAAGTGAAATACAGAAATGAAAGTCAATAAAAATAATCAGATAGGAAAAGCAGGTCAAAACATTTGTCCTTCCAGACAGACAGAGACAGACAATGCTCATTGTACCATTGGCGTAAAAGGGGCAAAAATACTTACTTGGATTTTGAACCAACCTTTCCACTGGAGCTTTCCTTACATTTTAATCAAGTAACAAACATGTCATAAAACCTAAAGTGACCATTTAGAATATACACACATATATATTTGAAGATGTGCTATTTAGTAGTTTTGCTGTTATCAATATATATATATATCCATCTGCACACAACATGGAATTAAATACATATATAATTATAAAAGTATTAGTTGCATCTAATTAAACTATAGTTTGCAAATTTGTATATTTCCAATTCAGGTTTTTAAAACAAAACAGGCATGATCAATCATTAGTGGCCAATACATATTAAATACTCAAAAGAAAATCTTCACATCTTTCACCTGAGTGGCCACAATTTTTCCTCTATTATTCAAGTAATGTCTGTACTATAAGTGCAGATTTATATACAGTGACAATTCGGTTGGATTCCAGTAAAGACATTTAAGTTATAACCAAAATCAATACCGGTGTATGATCTATGATCTTCACAGATCAAAATAGATGGCAGTGAGGTGAAAATATAAAATATCATTAGCAATTTTCAGGTTGCGAAATTTGATTTCATCACCATCTTTGGACAACAATACATTAATTCTTTCAGAAATATCACAAGATATATATGCAATTATCCAGAAATGGGATAAGTTGTTTCCACAATATTTAAATTGTATATAGTACAGCACAATCAGAATTTCAGAAATTTGTAAAGTCTTGAATAAGTAGACTATCCTTAAACTACATAACTTTGGAATCTTCAGACTTGGAAAGAGTGAAGCAATTGAATATTTAGATTGTTTACAAGTTGCACGTAGAATGTACAGTTTCTTTTTAGTACTTTACAAGCTCCATACTTTCACCTGATCACGACAACCTCTGTTTGAGGAATGCTGATAGTTGTGGTGCAAATTCAAAAGCATACTAGGCTGAACAGTGCTTTCATTTCCTGCTGAGTAGTTTGTTTCTCATTGAAAAATTCCATGAAAATGTCCTTTATAAGAATGAATCTTCAATTGGTGGGGCATAAGAAAAACCAATAAATGCATCATCAGCTTCTAAAACACTAGCATTTACAACTGAACGGTCAGGAGATCGACAAATAGATTGAGGAACTGGTTCTTCTGTGAACTCTGGATCGAAATTTTGTAGATCATCAGGTCCAGCCTGAAACACAAATACTGTTGTCACATATTCAAAACAACACTGCATGGTTTACAGCATTCTAACATTAGATTTTTTTTTTCTGTTGAGTTACTGAAAAGACAGCTACGTACCACACTGGGATTAAATGGTGGGGGGATTTCCTTCCGATCTAGATGTTCCCAATTGATATCATCAAAAAAAGGATGGCTTTTGATTTCATCCTGCAGTAACACAATCCCACAGAAAATCAATGGACTGAATAAATTCTTAATATTTACATAAATATACATTATCACAACACAGTATCGTTTAAATTTGGTTGCTGGGTCAGTTGATTACCTTTAAGATGAGCCTTTCCTGACAGGATCCAGGCTCAGGTGTCTCAGGGGAGCATAATAACAGAGTTTAATTCTCATCACACTCAATTTAGAGGTTCAAAAAGTTTTAGGTCAGACATCTGTTCTGCAACGGAGTACATAATCTAGACTGATAAGTCAATACAATATAAAGTGCATGTTGCATTAACAGACCAGGCTAAAGTTCAACTTCCAAAAACAAGTGCTTTGGGGTTGTGTTCACAGATAAATGGAGAAAGTAAAAAGAAACCCAGCCCATTTTGAATTCGACTATTTGCAGTTTTAACAGATAGCCATAAAGCGCAGCGAAACAAACTTCTAATAGCAAAGAGAGTTGATCAATTAAATATTATGAAGCTGCTTGCCTTCATTTCAACAGTCACTATTTTAAAAATAATTTCAGTAAGCTGCCTTAGGAAATAGGTCGAAGCAAGTGGTGGGGGGTGGGAACTTGTACTCGGAAGGCAAATGCTCAAGATTACATGCTCTGTTACGTAGACAGGACAAGTTGGTGCTGCTTTCCTTAGAGGACTACTTAAGACAAGAGGTGTTCAAAATCACAAGAGGTCTGGACTTGTTGGATAGAGAACAGCTATAACCAGTGGCAGAAGGGTCAAGAGAGAAAACGGCACAGATTTAAAAGGTAATTGGCCAAATGCTGTGGTGACGGGACAAAGATCTTTTGTTTAGAAACACAGCAAGTAAGTAGAATCTGCAATGCAGCATGTATATTAGTCACATATTCAACAAGACATCCAAAGGGTTATTGGATTATTCAAAAAGAAAGAATGCACAGAAGAGGGACATTAGATGTAGTCAACAACACTCTCTCGGGCTTGTTACAGTGCTCCAGCGAAGCTGGAAGAATAACACCTCATTTTCCACATGGGAACCCTGCAACCTTTTGGACTCTATCGAATTCAATAATTTTAGGGCCTGAGCACCTTCTCCCATCTCCTTACACCAATCACCAGGCCTTGGCATCACGGATTTCTACCACAAACAACCCACTGTCAGTCACTAACAGTTGCCATTAGCAGCTCTTCATTGTCCCAGGCTGACCTTTACCCACTCCTTTCTCTCTCTAGGCTCCCTTTCCACCTATTGTTTCTTCTTGTCCCCTTCCCAACCCTTTCTCTTGCATGTAAAGCCACGTTTTCTGAGTTACAGTCAATTCAGAAGGGTCACTGGACACAAAATGTTAACTCTGCATTTTCTCCACAGATGCTGCCAGACCCGCTGAGTTTTTCTATTTCAGAATTATTTGGTCAAACCATATGTCAGAGACCCTTCCCTTTCACAACATGCACGCTGACAAGATCAAAATGGATAGATTATGCAGTTGGCTGCAAACCTTAGTTATCAAGGTGAGTCACATGAATGTCAGGTGGCAACAAGAAAAGCTCTTTCAGGACCTTTTGTGTCAAAACAAAAAAAAAGGGACATATGGGATGAAAATCAGAAACTGTTGATACGTTTTGTTGACATATCCTCTACAGTGGAGGAGGGGTCAGATTGACAAGATGTGTAATTCATGTAGAGAACCAACAAGGGTATACAATACTGCCTTAAAAACTTACCTCCAGCATGAACACACCAGCAACAGAAGTGACAGCAGACATGTTTGTGGTAACCCACCCTGAAAAATATCCCCCACCTGTAGAGGTTTATTTGGCAGTACGGAAATGTGCAACAGTCCGACTGAATTTTTCATCTCTTCAGAAAGCAATAGATTTTGAGTCAGCAGACAGAAAACCTTTGCTATCTGCACCATTGTTGAAGAGAGAAAGTTTGCAGAAGATTTGTAGCTCTGGGTGAGGTTCTGGATATAAGCTTGTTCGCTGAGCTGGATGGTTTGTTTTCAAATGTTTTGTCACCATACTAGGTAACATCATTGTCAAGCCTCCAGTGAAGCACTGGTGTTATGGCCTGCTTTCTATTTGTGTTTAGGTTTCCTTGGGCTGGTGATGTTCATTTCCTGTGGTGATGCAATTTCCTGTGTTGGTGATGCCATTTCCAGTTCTCGTTCTCAGAGGGTGATAGATGGGATCCACATCAATGAGTTTGTTGATATAGTTCCGGTTGGATTGCCACGCTTCAAGGAATTCTCGTGCGTGTCTCTGTTTGGCTTGTTCTAGGATGATGTTTTGTCCCAAAGTGTGTCCTTCCTCATCTGTATGTAAGGATACTAGGGATAGTGGGTCATGTCATTTTGTGGCTAGTTGAAGTTCATATGTCCTAGTGGCTAGTTTTCTGCTTGTTTATTATAGTACTTGCAAAGTATTCGTAAACGACGTTCATTTTGCTTGTTATCGGTACAAGGTCTTTTAAGCTCATTACTTGCTGTTTTAGTGTGTTGGTGGGTTTGTGGGCTACCACGATGCCAAGAGATCAGAGTCATCTAGCAGTCATTTCTGAGATGTCTAAGATTTAGGGGAGAATGGCAAGGGTTTTGAGTGCATTATCTGCTTACTTGGGTTTGTTGCTGAGAAATCGACGGACTGTATTCATTGGGTACCCATTCTTTTTGTTTATGCTGTACAGGTGGTTTTCTTCTGCTTTGTGGTTCCTCAGTGCTGCAGTGTGTGGTGGCTCATTGAAATAATGTTCTAATGCAGCTTTGGTTGTGAGTGTTGGGATGATTGCTTCTGTAATTCAGTATTTGGTCCAGATGTGTTGCTTTCCTGTAGATCCTGGTTTGAAGTTCCTCATTATTAGAGAAACTTCAAACCAGCATCTACAGGAAAGAGACACATCTGGACCAAATACTGAATTACAGAAGCAATCATCCTAACACCCACAACCAAAGCTGCATTAGAACATTATTTCAACAAGCCACCACACACTGCAGCACATAGGAGCTACAAAGAGCAGAAAAAACACTATACAGCGTATTCAAAAAGATCAGGTACCCAATGAAAAACAGTCTGTCGATTTCTCAGCAACAAACCCAAACAAGCAGACGAAACGCGCCCAGAAACCCTAGCCACTCTCCCCTAAATCAAAGGCATCTCGGAAATGACTGCCAGACTACTAGGACCTCTTGGCATCATGGTAACCCACTAGCCCACAAACCCACCAACACAGTAGAACAGCAGCTAATTAACTTTAAATACCCTATATGACAATAAGCAAATGAATGTCATTTACAAAATATCGTGCAAGAACTGTAACAAACACTACATTGGACAAACAGGCAGAAAACTAGCCACCAGGATACATGAACATCAACTAGCCACAAAAAGACATGACCCACACTCTCTAGTATCCTTACATTCAGATGAAGAAGGACACCACTTTGACTGGGATAACACATCCATCCTAGGACAAGCCAAACAGAGACACTGAAGAATTCCTTGAAGCGTGGCATTCCAACCGGAACACTATTAACAAACATATTGGTTTGAATCCCATTTATCACCTGCTGGAGAAAAATATCACCACCACAGGAAATGACATCACCAGCCCAAGGAAACCTAAACACAAATAGAAAGCAGGACATAACACCAGTGCTTCACTGGAAGCTCTCTTTTGTTACTTAGTATAGTGACGAAACATCTGAAAATGAACCATCCAGCTCAGTGAGCAAACCTACATCCATTGTTGAAGAGAATAATTGAAGTATCAAGGGAAAATAGGAACCAGTACAGCACAATAAAGATGAGGGTCTATTGGAAAGAAGCATTTAAGGGAAGAAAAGCAAATGAATTAGCAAAGGAAAGAGCTAGAACAGGGAGTAAAGGGAGGCCACATAGATACTGTCGCAGGTTGTGAACTTGACCAATACCTTCCTTTTTGAAAAGGCACGGTGCTGACATTTCTTGGAGAGACTGGATTGGAAGGTGGTGAAGGGATGTTTCATGGAAAAGATTATAGTCAAATATTGAAGGAAAACGAAGGCAATATATATTTGGATGAAGCTGTGGAGGTGCCAGTGTTAAATTGGGATGGACAAAGAAGTCACAGGACACTAGGTTAAAATCCAACAGCTATATTTGAAATCACAAAACCCGTATCATGTGATTTCTGACATAATAAGAAAGGAACCCCCATGAAATGTGGCAACTACAGCCACAATCACTGAACTGGAAACACCATTTCCAGAAATTAGACTAGGTCCACAAAATGAATTGGCTTTTGTGGAAGACAATTGGATTCTGCATAACAATGTCCACGATAAACTGGTGCCGTTATATTAAACTTGACAAGAATAAGATTGCCAGTATGGTATTCTAATTGTAAGTTAACAACTGCAGAGAGAATTACTCAAACATGTTTGAGCAAGGGGCACAGGCACAAGCTTGGCAAGTTACAGCCCCAAAACAGGAAAACCAAAGGAAAAGGTCAGTTGAGAAACAGAAAAAAGTTTAGTGAGTGAATGATGTGATAACAGGATTTAACATAGGATCAGGAGTAGTACATTCTCTGGATATTGTGGGATTGAAGTAAAAAACTCTCAACAGCCAGAGATTGATTTTCCCATGCAAATCAAGAATCTAAGGTTATGGAGGAAAGTGAACTTGAGGAATGTTGGATCAGCCATGATCCTGTTGAATGGTGGAGCATACTTGGAGAGCCAAATGACCAACTCCTATATCTAATGATCTTATGATCTAAGCAGTTTTAAAATGTCCTTAAGGATAGACAAGGCAGTCTAAAATTCCTTCCATGATGATCAGGAACTAACAAGTACCACAACATTATTGGTATTCAATTTTTAGAATCAAGATAAGGCTATTAATAGATGTGGTGCTGGAAAAACACAGCAGGCCAGGCAGCATCCGAGGAGCAGGAGAATCGACGTTTCGGGCATAAGCCCTTCTTCAGGAATTCCTGAAGGAGGGCTTATGCCCGAAACGTCAATTCTCCTGCTCCTCGGATACTGCCTGGCCTGCTGTGTTTTTCCAGCACCACATTTTTCAACTCTGGTGCTCCAGCATCTGCAGTCTTCACTTTCTCCTAGGGGATAAAATGGGCAAGATTTGTGTTGATAGGAAGGATAAAGAGGTGGTGCACAAAATGGGCAAAAGATCCAAGACAAGCCTGTTGATATTGAAATCTCTGACAACTATTATCAGCATAGTTCCTGCAGTAATGATGTTTGACAAGGGCCCTGGAAGATGGTTAAAATATTTACCATGATTACATTACGAGTCAGGGGGAAAAAAACCAAGATGCAATAGGGTTACACTCAAATGGGACTGACTAATAAGAAACTTTAAAATTACACAGCCCTAAACCTCAAGAGACAAATTCTAACTTATTTAAATGACACTGGGGATGTAAATAATAAGTAAACTCAGGGTTTATCTTCCTGGATCTGACTTGTCATAAGTGGGACAAACATCTATGATCTATCTAATCAAACTGGATTTATGTTTAAAATACCTGTGGTTGACAGCAAGATTAACGATCTGCTGTGTGGAACATAGTTTCTTGCTCATAACTTTCTTTCATATAGTGACATGAACAAGGTACTTCACAAACCATTCTAAAGGCATAATGTCATACCAATCTTTAAAAAGAGATGAAAAGGGGTAAAAATAATGACTCAAAAAAAAAACAACTTGAAGAACAATATTTAATACCACACAGCTGCAAACGTTTAGCTGTTGATAACTCAAAACTGATAGTTAAACAATACGTGGGACTATTTGTTCTAGGACCTAACTCATCTGCAAGATAACAAAGGAATAAGTTAATGCTCACAATCAAAGAAAGAGTTTTTTATTCATTGAACCTCAGCCTTGAAAGAAGCCACTAAAACACCAAGGGCATAGGATAACGGAAGCTGACAAGTCAGGCATGAACAGTTGTGCAAGGACAAATTGTAGCCTATACTGAATCAGACCTGATGATATGTAGTGCCTTCGCACTAATATTGCAATTAGTCATCATACCTATGTAGTGATATATTAACTGCACACATATTCTATGCACAAGCCTCATCAATAATGGTTCAATTTAGATAACTGTACACTTCTTAATTAGTATACATTAATTTCTAACTGAATCCAGGAGCATATCTGCCTCTATAAATCCTTTGTTTGGGGTCTCCGGTGTGTGTCTTTTTGTTTTAGGTACTTTACAGTCCCTGGCAATAGCTAAGTAATAAAGGCCATTTTAACACTGTACAGATCTGTGTTTGGTCACTCCCCACGGAGAAGGGTCAAATGATATTGAGACTACTATCAGACCCCAGAAATTAGACGCAATCAGGATTTAGTTTTGGGAAATGAAGAGAAGCAATTGGATGATGTCACAGTGGGTGACCATATCAGAGATTCAGAGATGGTGACCACAATTCAGTTAGATTTAATATTATTATGGAAAAGAACAGAGATAATTCAACAGTAAAAGTTTTAAAGTGGGGGAAAGCAAATTTTGCAGAACTGAGAAGTGATTTGGCTGAGGTGGACGGGACAGCACTGCTAAAGGATAAAATCGGTCAGAGGCAGTAAAAAGAGAGAGATCCTTAAAGCACAAAGCAGACATCGCCCCTCCAAAAATATAAATGGTAATGCCAAATCTGTACCCCTATAGTTGTCTAAAAATATAGAAAAGAAGATTAAACAGTAAAAGAAAACTTATGATAGTCTCAAAAACAAAACCACCTCAACACTGCAGATAGCATAGAGGAGTATAGGAAGTACAGAAATCAAGCTTAAAAAAAAGGAAAGCAAAGAAAGGGCATAACAAAAATTTGCAACCAAGAGAAAGGAAAACCCAAATATGTTTTACCAGTAATATTCAGAACAAAAGCATAATTAAAAGGGAAAAGTGGGATCTATCAGAGATGAAGAAGGAACCTATATAAAGATAGAGGATATAGGAAAAATTTTAAATGATATTTTTGTCTCCATACTTACAAAGGAAGGGGATGATATGTACATAGGAGGAGCAGTGTAAAATATTAGACAAAATAATCATGAGAGGAAGAGTTGGGAGTTGGAATCCTGTAGATTGAAAGTGAATAAGTTGCCAGGGCCAGATGGATTATTCCCTGGGATATTAAAAAGAGGTCAGGGGAAATACAGATGCTCTGAGGATTATTTTGCAGACACAGATAAGGTGCTAGAGAACTGGAGGAATGCAAATGTGTTTTTTTGTTGTTTAAAAAAGGGCACAAAGGAAATGTCAAACAATTATTGACCAGTGAAGTTACTTCATTGGTGGACAAATTGTTAGAATCAGATCAGAAAGATCAGATAAACTGTCACTTAGAAAGACATCGACTAGTCAGAAATAATCAGCATGGCTGTGTTAAGGGAAGAGTAAAAAGTGAGGTCTGCAGATGCTGGAGATCAGAGCTGAAAATGTGTTGCTGGTTAAAGCGCAGCAGGTCAGGCAGCATCCAAGGAACAGGAAATTCGACGTTTCGGGCAATTCCTGATGAAGGGCTTATGCCCGAAACGTCGAATTTCCTGTTCCTTGGATGCTGCCTGACCTGCTGCACTTTAACCAGCAACACATTTTCAGCTCTGTTAAGGGAAGGTCATGACTTACAAATTTGATTGAATTTTTTGAGAAAGTGATAAGGGGGGATCGATAAGTAAGTGCAGTGGATATTAGGAAGGCAATTGCCAAGTTCCCACATGGTACACTGCCCAAAAAAGGTAAAGGGATAATGTGCCAAAGTTACCCTTTGTTACCTTTCACTAAGACAACGGTCAATATAAAAAACAGAAATTGCTGGAAAATCACAGCTGGTGTGGTAATATCTGTGGAGAGAAAGCAGAGTTAACATTTTGGGTCCAGTGATCCTTCTTCAGAACTGGCAATGTTTGATTGCTACACTTGTCAATGGAATGCTGTTTCAAGCTAATGTTTGGTGTTGGGACCCCAGCTGTTTATTTTAGATATTAATGATTTGGCCTTGAACATGGGGCACAAACTGGGAAGTTTGCAGACAGAAAGATTGGCTGCATAGTGTAGAAGATAGCTGCAAGTTCCAAAATGATATAGTGATTGGGCAAGTAAGTGGTAGATGGAATTCAATTCTGATAACTGTGAGGCAATGCATTTAGTGAGGCCAATGTATTTGTGAGTGGCACAGTGGTTAGCACTGCTGTCTCAACGTCAGAGACCCGGGTTCAATTCCCACCTCAGGCAACTGTCTGTGTGGAGTTTGCACATTCTCTCCGTGTCTGCGTGGATTCCCTCCGGGTGCTCCGGTTTCCTCCCACAATCCAAAAATGTGCAGGTTAGGTGAATTGCCCAAGCTAAATTGCCCGTAATGTTAGGTGAAGGGGTAAATGTAGGGGAATGGGTCTGGGCAGGTTGCGCTTCGGCGGGTCGGTGTGGACTTGTTGGGCCGAAGGGCCTGTTTCCACACTAAGTAATCTTAATAAAAAAGGAATACACAATAAACAGGAACATACTGAGGGGGTTAGAGTGACAGGTTCCTAAAAGTAGCAGTACATGTAAATAGGGTTGTAAAGAAGGTACGCAGAATGCTGTTCTGCATTAGCAAAGGTATATAATGTAAAAGTAGGAATATGATGAAGTGGTAAAAGACATTGGTGAGACCACAACTGCAGGAAGGATGTAATTGTTCTCAGAAGAGTGCAGAGACAATTAACTAGAATGTTGCCAGGACTGGAGAATTTTAGCTATGAGGAGAGATTGGAATGGTTTCCCTTGGAACAGGGAAGGCTGAAGGATGACATGATTGAGGTACACAAAATTGTGAAGGGTAGAGAGAGAGAGTGGATAGGAGGAGTCTGTTTCCCTTGGCAGAATGTTCAAAAACCAGGGATCATAAATTCAAGCTAAGTGGGAGAAGGAATAGAGTGGATGCGAGGAAAAACATTTTATACAGAGAATGGAGGTGAGTGGAATGCGCTGCCTGAGTTGGTGGTGGAGGCAGAGACCTTAAACACTTGAAAGTGCTTGGATCTACGCCTTAATTACTATGAGCTATGGACAGTATGGGCTGAATGGCCTCCTTCTGTTCTGCATCAAATCTATAGGAGATATTAGGGTAGATGACCAAGGCTTTCTCAAAGAGGAATCTATGTATTAACAGTAGAATTCAACTTTTTGATGTATACACACATGAAAAGAGTGGTATACAGGAATATAAAAAGGAACCCAAAAGAAAGGATAAGAGTTAGGAAAAAAGGGAAAGAAGAGTCAAGAATCAGTCAGTCTAAAGTCAGAACGTTGCAGATTCAAGTCTTACTCCTGGACTGAGTGCACCATTTTCGACCAACACATTCGATTAAAGGAGTTTTGTATTGTCAAACATTTTTAAAAATGTTCATGAAACATGAGTGTTTCTGGCTGAGCCTGCATTTATTCTCCCGAGGCCAGTTAAGAGTAAACCATATTGCTGTGGATCTGGAGTCACATGCAGACCAGATTACACAAAGATAGCAGTATCCTTCTATAAAAGAATATTATTAAATCAGATGGATCCTTATAACAATCAACAGTGGTTACAAATTGCCATTAGGTCAGATCTTTATTTCAGATTTTCATTGAATTCAAATTTCACCATCTGCCACGGTGGTCTTTGAATTCATGTTGCCAGAACAATATCCTGGGATTCTGGATTGCAAATCTCATGTCATTGCCACTACATCATCACCTCCTCAAACATGGGCCATCTTTTGAACCAGACATTAAACAGAATCATCAACTGCCCTTTCAGATGGACATAAAAGATCCTGATAGATTATTTCTGAAGAGGGGCAAGGATGCCATTCCAGTATTCTGGCCAATACCCTCGATCAATATTACATTACAGAATATCTGGTCATTATTGTGCTGATGTTTGAGGGAGTTTGCTGTGCACAAATTGATTGCCGTGCTCCCTATTTTGAAATGTGGTCACTGTTTTAATAGTACTTCTTTGATATTGCAGTGATCTTGAACGGCACTATCCAAATACAAGTTTTCCTTATTTTCTTAAAATACACACCGTTGTAAATCTTAACAGATTAGTAGGCCACCTTTAATATTCAGTCATTTGGGATAGAAGAGTTAAAGTTCAATGATGTTAATTATTTTGGTGTACTATACTTAAAATCTTTAAAAAGCAAAAACATTGGTGATTTCATTTGCATAGTTTCATTTATATAGTTGCCAGTGAGTCATGATCATATTCAATGGCAGAGCAGGCTTGAGGGGCTGAAAGGCTTACCCCTGTTCCTATTTCTATTAGAGCTGAAAATGTGTTGCTGGAAAAGCGCAGCAGGTCAGGCAGCATCCAAGGAACAGGAAATTCGACGTTTCAGGCATAAGCCCTTCTTTGGGAATCGCCCGAAACGTCAAATTTCCTGTTCCTTGGATGCTGCCTGACCTGCTGCGCTTTTCCAGCAACGCATTTTCAGCTCTGATCTCCAGCATCTGCAGACCTCACTTTCTCCTCCTAGTTCTATTAGCCTTGTGTGGTACTAGTTACTGACAGCTTGTTCTAAGTTCATAAGCCATTATTTTGACCACTAGTTTGTGATAATTTTTCTTTCTACCTGCCATTATGACCGCAAAGTGCGGATGTATGAAAATGCAATTTGTTAATATCTTATGTAATATTTTTTAACAGTGCAGCTGCAACATGTCTTTATTTTGTACCATTAAATCACAAAAAAGCTTTAGCACAATTTATAGGAAGATGTAGAATAAAAAAAGTAGGACTGAAGTTAAGCCCTGAATGCAGAGTTGAGGCACAATTTACTCAGAAGCATGAATACTAAAGAATACTAAAAAGGGAGACAGAGAAAATCAGGAAGTGGTAGGTTTTTGAGAGGGATAATACATTCTTCCAAATTCAACACATTAAGTTGTGGCAGACTTGCATGCATAGCTACAATAATCTAGATATTTACAAATGCTATAAAATATTAGCTGAGAATCAATCTAACTTGAGTTTTGAACTGATAGTGCAGCATTTCCTCAAAGTATGCCTAGATTTTACACTCAAGTCTTGAGTGGATTATCATAAAGACTGAGCCTAACAAGTACTCCTTAAAAGAATAATGTCCTTTCACAAAGAACTCTGACTTGATTTGAGAAATAATGATGAAAAGTCAAAGTCAACAGTACATCATCAAAAGTCTAAAAAGATAAATTCAAAGAAGAAGTTAGTGATAGTGCAAAGATTGAGTTTTAAAAACCGAAAGGTTATAGGAAGAGTGAAATTTCAAGGGATGCAAGGAACATGTCACAGAATGTTGCAAGGCTGGAACAGGGCACAAGTGATCTGCACCAGCATATTCCCAGAGAATGACCCCAAGTCTAATTGCTTTCTCTGTTCTTGAATGTCAGTGGTTGGACTATGTAACTAATACATCAAGAGGTGAGGCTGCTTACTTAGCTAAAATGAACACTTAGCAAAATTGTTTGAAAGTAGACCTGAATGCAACCCAAAAAAATATGCTACGAAGCAGATTTTTTTTGAGCTAGTGAGGAACCTTGTTTATTAACTGCAGATGCTAGAGATCAGAATCAAAAAAAAAGTGTGGTGCTGGAAAAGCACAGCCAGTCAGGCAGCATCCAAGGAGCAGGAGAGTCAACGTTTTGAGTAAAGCTCTTAATCAGGAATGTCCTGCTCAAAATGTCGACTCTCCTGCTCCTCAGATGTTCCCTGACCAGCTGTGCTTTTCTAGCGTCACACTTTCTGACTCTGAATCTTGTTTATTGCCTAACTGCTAGTAAATGGTGGATGACTTCAAGGTTTGACAAGAACTTCTTACAAAATCATCCTTTGCTCCTAGTCTTCTCTCCCTCTCTTTTTCCAGTAATCCTTCCAGGATTGAACAGGCTTCGTCACTTGCTCCAGGCCTCAGCTGCAAAGGCTTGTGAAGGATGTATTCGTACATCTCAGCAGTATCTCGACTATAGAAAGGAGGCTGCAAAAAAAAAACAAACATTGATTTTGCTGACTTATTTTGTTTTGACTATGTCAGAGTTATCCATTTGAAACAAATATCTTCCTCCTCTAATAGCTTTGTATTCTCAGGGCTATATACAAAATGCAGTCTATAGTTTCCTGCATTCTGCCTTCCACTTTTTTGTTTAAGGTCTTTAAATTAGTATTTTCCAATCTACTGGAACCCTTGGATGTAGGCCATCAAACCTGGGGGCTTGTCTGCTTTTATTCTCAGTAGTCTGATCTATCAATCAATTAACCAACCAATCTATCAATCAAACCTTTTCCCTAGTATTGGCAGTTGTTTTAGTTTTCTCATGCTCTATAATCTCTACATTACTGTACACATTATTATTGGGGGGTTTCAGCATTCTCTACTATGAAACTGAGGCAAAGCACTGCTTTTGTGTCTGCTATTTGGGTTAATTAATAACTCCCCAGTCTCGTCCTCTAAGAGGCCAACATTCACTTTAAAAAGAAAAAGTAACAGTTTTAAAAGTAAATATTATTTCAAAAATATTTTTATTTGTAAGAGCCCTTGCTACCTGTGTTTATATTTTGCATGGTTAAGACCACAAGAAATAGGAACAGAAATAGGCCATTTGGTCCATTGAGCTTGTTCCACATTCATTGGGATCATGGTTGCTCCAACGTTCCTCATGTTCCAGTGCTTTTCCCCATAATAACTCGCGACTCCCCTACTGATCAAGAATCTATCTCAGCCTTAAACGTACACAAGCTCCACTGCTCTGTTGCAAAGACATTCAACCCTCAAAAGAAATTCCTCCTCATTTCAGCTTTAAATTAGCACTCCTTTATTCTGAGACTATGCCCTCTAGTCCTAAACTTTCCCATGATGGGAAACATCTTCTCAGCATTTATCTAGTCAAGCCCCTTCAAAATTGTATATATGTTTCAATGAGATCACCTCTCATTCTTCTAAATTCCAGTTTAGTAGAGTCTGAATCTGTTCAACCTTTACTCAAAACAATCCCTCTATATCATGGATCATCCTAGGGAACTTGTTCTGAACAGTCTCCAATGAAAATTATATGTTTCCCTAAATAAGAGGACCAAGTTGCACACAGTACTCCAGATGTGATCTCACCAGCTTGGGTGCAGTAAGACATCCCTACTCTTATATTCCAAGCCCCTTAAAATAAAAGGCCAACATTCCATTGGTCTTCCTGATTACCTGCAGCACCTGTATGCTAGGTTTGCATTTTGTGCACAAGTCCCTTTTCGTGTTGGAGTTTTCTGCAGATTTTCTCCTTTTAAATAAAACTGTTCTCTTTAATCCGTCACCCAGGTGAACCTGGTCAAAGATACTCAGGGGGCTGACTGTGTGGAGTTTGCACGTTCTCCCCGTGTCTGTGTGGGTTTCCTCCGGGTGCTCCGGTTTCCTCCCACAGTCACAAAGATGTGCGGGTCAGGTGAATTGGCCAAGCTAAATTGCCCGTAGTGTTAGGTAAGGGGTAAATGTAGGGGTATGGGTGGGTTGCGCTTCGGCGGGTCGGTGTGGACTTGTTGGGCCGAAGGGCCTGTTTCCACACTAAGTCTAATCTAATCTAATACAAAATTACATCAACTGTATTTCCCTCACCTGTATGCCTGGTTATCTCCTTCAAAAATTCTGTCAGATTTGTTAGACATGACCTTCCTCCGACAAAGCCATGCTGACTATCCCCAATCAAATCTTGCCTTTCCAAGTGCAGAACAATTCTCTCTTTCATTGCAACTTACTTTCCCACCTATTTCAATGGGTTAATAAATTCTATCTCTGCATCTAAGCCATTAACATGAGTTGTAAGTAATTGGGGCCCCAAGGACCAAACCCTGTGGTACCCCATGGGTTACAGCTTGCCAACCAGAAAAAGATCCATTTATCTTGGTGCTCTGCTTTCTATCGGTTAACCAAACCTCTCACCTGCTCCAGAGGTCTGTAATAACATCTCTGAACAGATCGATTTAAAAAGAAATAGATATTGCCCCTAACTCCGTATAATCTTATCTTGTGTACCAACCTCTTACACAGGACCTTATTAGATGCCTTTGGAAATCCAGATATATACTATATTTACAGGACCCCTATTATCTACTTTGCTTGTTTGAAGAACTCCTGCACGATTTACCCTTCATAAAATCATGCTTTTTGACTTTCATATGTCCCATTACTACTTCCTTAATATTGGATTCAAACAACATCCCCCCCACCAGACCAAGTCTATATTTAGGATACCGCCCATTGTGGGTGTGTGGCAATGTCACCACGCTAATTGGGATAGAATTCAAACAGATCTAGCAGCTGAAAACTGCGCATCTGAGGTGCTGTCACCATATACAGTAGTTAAATTGCATTCAAACACAGCCTGCAATTTCACAGCTTTACATATCTTCTACTCTACCATTACAGTGACGTCAGGGGATTAACACTGACTCAAAGAAAAATGCAGGAGGGCATACCAAGAGCAGCACCAGGAGCGGGATGGCCAGCAATGAGCAGGCCCAGAGCAGGGCAGCTGACAGTCAGCGCACAGAGGCCAGGTGCGGTCAGCCACTGGGGAGACAATTGCCTAATGGTATTATCTATCACTGGACTGTTAATCTAGAGACCCAGTAATGTTCCGATGACCTGGAATCAAATCCCACAATGGCAGATTGTGGAATGTGAATTCAGTAAATAACTGAAATTAGGAGTCTTCACGATGACCACAAATCCATTGACGATTGTCAGAAAAACCCATCTGGTTCACTAAAGTCACTTAGGGAAGGAAATTGTGATCCTTACCTGGTCTGGACTACATGGGATTCCAAACCACAGCAATGTGATTGACTCTTAACTACCCCTGGGGCAATAACAGATGGGCAATAAATGCTGGCCTAGCGAGCGATCTCCTCATCCCATGAATGAATTTAAAAAAAGCCGGCCACAGATGGCGGTCATCGGCTTGCAAGTCTGGTTGGGGTCAGCCCAGGATCGAGGGAAGAGCAAGACCACATCTGAAAAGCACCCAAGCTATAGGACAACTGTAATGTCTATCTTTTAACTTTATTTTCATAATTTATACTATGAAGAACTATAATGTTGAACGTTTACCTTTTTCCTTTGTTTTTCTACTTTTGTACCTAATCTATTTTAGTATCTAATATTTGTAACTAGACACTTTCTACTTAAAATGGCGTGCTTTAGCAACATTGTACACTTTTCACTTAAGTCCTGTAGATTTGTACTTGAGTATACATCACAACAAAATCGAATTCTAAATAACCAGTGATAGAAGAAACTAAGCAATTTCATAACCAACACGTCAGGTGTATGGTCTGCAGACCTACTACACCCAATTGCAAATGGTAGTGGACAGTTAAACAGCTCAGTGGTGGAGGTGGTTCTATAAACATCCCCTTCCTCAAACGGGGAGCCCAGCACAATGTAAACAAAAATGTTGAAGAATTTGCAACAATCTTCAGTCAGAAATGCTGCATGGGTGATCCATTTTGGCTTTATTCAGAGGTTCCCAGCATCACAGATAACATTCTTCAGTCAATTCAATTCACTCTACACAATATCAAGAAATGGTGGGAGGCACTGAAAATACCCAAGGCTATGGGCCCTGAAAACACTCTGGCTCTAATTCCCAAGACCGGCTTCAGAATTTGCAGTATTGCTAGCCAAGCTGTTCCAATGCAGTGACGTAATGAATGAGTTAAGTTTTAATGAAAATCTGGCATTTTTATGATAATTGTTTTAAGACTAACCCATTTCATAAAGGACTCTAATGGGATTTTGATTCTCAACTTCTGGATTGCTCACCAAATACAATGCACTATTGTTTTCAAATTGCTGAATAAGTTGATAACAACTGACTTCAGAAATAAAAATGGCCTTACACCATTTGAAACTATATATATAAAAAAAAATCAGTAAACGTTCAAGAAAACATGCAATTACATACCAGGCCATACAGCATTTCAAACAGAACAGAGCCAAGGCACCACCAATCAACGGTGTTATCATAAGGTTGCTTTCTGAGCACTTCTGGTGCAAGGTACTGAAATACAAAGAAATAAACACTTACTACAATGCTGTAACCCAACTCTTAAGAAACATCTTGAGGCTTTGCATTGTTGTCTTAGTCGTTTGTGCATTTTCTCTGGTTCATGACAAACTTTTTGTTTGGAATAGGTTAAGCTCATGTTCAATTCCTGCTCCATCTTTCTAGTCCATGATAAAGATACACACGATACTGTTTGGAAAGGGTAAGGAGTAGATAAGCTAAATTTGTCAATATTTCCTAGATCCCAAACAGTGACCTAAAAATAAAATATGACAGAGCTTCTTGTTGAATCCTAGCTATAGAGGCTTTAATTACCTTGCAGTATCTCTCAACTGTTTATAGAGGGAACCTCAAGCCAAAACAATGTTTTCGTTCACAAGAACTTGAACGGATTTCCTTCTCAACTGAATGTTTCATAAGAATTTTAATTTCAGAAGTTGCATGTTTTAAAAGATACACATTCCTGAAACTTAGCTATGTGGGGGTTTTAACAACAGCAAAATGTTGACATTTCATCCATTGTTTAATCAAAGGAAAATTACAGGTGACCAAGCTGTTCCTTAAAAATTGTATTCTGTGGCCACATTTGATCTTCACTTCTGCTCTCCATTTTGATTCAATTAACAGTCTGGGATGATGAACCAAATATTTTCTATACAGTGCGCCCATCTCTAGAAAAAAATTAAAAGATCTACCCAACTTTTGCTCATTCTTGCAAAAGTAGTTGTTGGCCTGGCCAATAGATTCGACTTGAGAGCACAGCATAGACAGAAGGAGCAGCAGTGGCACAAGATCAGAGTAGAGATAAGTCACAAAATTACATTACAACACAATGAATGACATGGATCAAGTAAACTGGTAAACTTTTAACTTTAATTAATTAACTATAAAGCAAGACTAGAGAAGTTGTTATTAAAAGCCAAAACAGATTTGATCATTTAAACCATAGGACACAGAAGCAGAAATTAGGCCATTCGGCCTATCGAATCTGCTCTGCCATTCAATCAGGGCTGATAGGTTTCTTAACCCCATTCTCTCACTTTCATCCCATAATCCTTGATCCCCTTGATATTGAAGAACCTATCTACCTCCGTTTTAAATATACTTAATGTTCTGGCCTCCACAACCTGCTGTGGGAATGAATTCCATGGATTCACCACTCTGGCTGAACAACTTTCTCCTTACCTTCATTCTAATTTATCCAGAAATGTTAAAATAATCAAATCTAAGGGATAAAGTTTAAATAACAAGGGATATAATGCTAAAGAGTTCTGAATATTTCAATAAATTAAGTATATTAATAAATATTTTAATAAAAATTAAGTTAGTCTCACTGTAGAATCTCGAGTGTGCAGCCACAGCCAAGTCCACGGCACTATGACAGGCCCAGAAGCAGGGAGGTGGGGGCACAGAGGTATGAGAGAATAACACTTGGGGATTTTTTAGGAAGGGGAACAGACAGACATTTCTGTGGCCAGAGGTAGGGTGGATGTTTCCAGAGGATAGAACATTGCCTCCCTCGTAGCTAAATCAAGGATGACATGGAACATCTGCTAAACACAGACTGGACTAGGATGATAACCAAAAGGTTATAGCACCAAGGAGGTAGAAACCTGAAATGGTAAAACATTTGGATTATACTCAGCATCAGAAATGGGTGAGTGTAGAGAGGAGGAGGAGATTAGGACATGAATGTGGGATGAGGTAGAGTGGAGGTGGAAGGACATTGGATCCTTGGTTTTGTCAAGGTGGAAATTATAATATTGTACCTTAACAATGCAGTGCAGTGCAGTGACCAATATACTGGTGGTGGCACTGTTTGGTAGTGATATTGGAGAGGGTTCAAAGGATGATGTGAACCACAATGTTCCATCAGAAGGTGGCACACAGAAGATTAGTTAGAGACTAGAGTAAGAAAAGGCAAAACATTAGGTGGTTTCAGAATAACAAGTGACATGCAATGAAGTCAAAATTACATTTACCAGGATTGGTGCGCTTCTGGCATAGATAGGCAAATAAAAATAAAGTGCAATGGTGATAACAGAGGCCTGACTTAGTTAAGGACAGGACTGGATATTGAATATTACTCTATTCAAAGAATTTTGCTGTTATATTGCTGGATACATTATCTTGGAATTAGTTGATAGCATGGGCTGTAGAAGAGGAAACTTGCAAAGAAAATAGCAGATAGGTGTAAACACTACATAGTAATTTAAATGAAGGGTTTTATTTATCATAATGTAGAATAGTAATAATATAATGGGGGGGGGAGATACACAATTTAAAACAGAGTTTACAAAGTGAGCTCAAGAGAATTTTGTATACCAGTACATCTGATAAGGGAAACACACAAGAAGAGATCGAGAAGTTAAGACCTGTGTTCGCTAGAGTTCAACAGGATGAGAGGAGATCTAATTGAGTTATACAAGAATGCTCAAGGTGATTGACAAAAATGGATTTAGAGTGGATGTTTCTCATGGTGTAATCGAGAATGAGGGGTCATAGCTTTAGGATCAGGAATAGCAGATTTGAAACAGGACAAGGAATTACTTCTTTCAAAGACCCCTAGAGTGTGTTGGACACCAGGATACTCAATACATTTGAGAAGGATAGACAGATTTTTAATTAGTACTGCTGAGATACATATCCACAAGCAGGAAAGGTGGCACATCAGCAAGCATGGTGAAACAGTGCTGAAAATACTTGCCAGTACAAAAATATATTTAAAAATTGAGCACCTCTGGTGTTCCACAGAAAGTAGATGTGGTGTCAGTGCAAGCCATTCCTTCTTTACAAAGACCAAAATCTGTTAAAGCTATGTGCCCCTGAAACACAAAACAAACACCAGCTAATAACAGAACAAAAGACAATTTATAAACGGGATATAAACAAAGTCAAAGTCAATCATCTTCAACAGAAAAGCCCGTGCAACATTTGGGTACAGATTCTTCATTAGCCTGAGGAACACTTACTTTTGTGCTTTACAGATGCTGAGCAGCCTAATCAGAGTTTACATCATTTTCTACTTTTTTCAGGTTTATTGCCTTGACAGTTTTTTTCATTAGTTAAAATAGGCAATTAAATAATTATAATTGCAAACTTGTAATACTCCAGCAACACTAATGAATTTATTTTCAACAGTTGAATAGCAGTTTTTAAAATTATAGCCTAAAGTAGACTGGCAAGTAGAGACAAATATGTACATTAATGATTCAAAATATGGTTATGTTCTGGGGACATGGATTTCAATCCCACCATGACAGATGGGGAAATTTGAATTCAGTGCATATCTAGAATTAGAATCTAATGACGACAACATAACGGTTGTTGTAAAAGTCCTTCTCGTTTACTGATGCCCCTCAAAGAAGGGTACCCAGGAGTGCAAATGCAATGTTCCTTGAAAGTGGAGTTGCAGGTAGACAGGGTGGCGAAGAAGCACACCTTCACTGGTCAGAACATTAAACGTAGAAGTTGGGAGGTCATTTTGCCTCTGTACAGGGCATTGGTGAGGCCACTTTTAGATTACTGGCCAAATACTGGACAATGGGACCAGATCAGTTTAGGATATCTGGTCAGCATGGATAAGTTTCTGTGCTGTGTAATTCTATGGAACTATGTAACTCCATTGGAAAAGTAGCTGTAATGTGTGCAAACCACAAACAAACACAAATGGTGGGTACAATATTCAGTTGCATTGTGCCCTTTTGGGTCCAAAGAGAGAGTCCACGCACAATTTGAAAATATTTGGAGTGGGCCATAATAGATGCATTTGGGTTAGGTTCTTAGCAGAGGCAAGGAGAATATACCCTGGAATTATGCAAAGTTAGGACAGAATGATGCTAATCAGCATACAGTATGATTTTGCTTTGATGGCTTTTCAACTCAAACGCTGCAAATAAAACCTTCTCAATTTTACACAGCCAAATTTGCACCTAGCAGAAAGGACATTTCACCAGCTCTGTTGAAAGGGAATATCAAAAGGATTTCAGGTTAGTTGCTGATTGTTTTTTCATGGCCGCTGCTGAGTGTTTTGAGTTTGTACTACTAGAGTTGGTCAAGTTGCAATTCTTTTATGTCAGCCTCAGCATGAAACACAGTCTGTGCGACATCGCTGATTAGCTAAGGAGATGCTTAGTGAAATACACTACCTCTAGCAAGGAATACTGCAGCCTCAGAACAGGCCTAGGGAGATCTATTGGTATCCTCCATACAAAGAGGGAAAAGAACTATATTCATTCAAATAAATGGACCTCATGGCAGAGTCAGGATGAGAAGTTTAGTCGTGGTTCATGGTAAAAGGTGCACTGACAACACGCACACACACATCCTGTCACAGGCAATGTAAATTCTGAGATGCATTGCAACTGCAAAGGGCTAAACTGCATCAATGCTCAGTTGATATGTACGATATTTAGAGCACCATGCAGGTTAATGCCCAATATCTTGGGCAGCAGTCATCATGCCTCTATTCCCTCCTATCAGTGTTCTGTACCTTTAGGATACAAGATTTGCAAGGCATTTCTCTGAGAAATGAATTAGAATAGCTGTCACCCATTTTGTTGAGTTGGAATAGGTGCAGTTGTGTGTACATGTTCTATCTGCAAAGAACAGGATTATTAATATTTATATTAATATGTAGCATCCAGTATATAAACACAGCATTATTTAGCAAATATTACACAGAGTATACTGTTAACCAATGTAGAATCGTCATTTGGGTTCATACCTATGGTGTAATGCCTTCAAAGTCAACCTGCTTTAAAATTGAAATAAGCTGGACGGTTAGTGGGCAGTGATCATCTAACTAGTGCATTCTCCACGGCAATGCCTCTGCCAATTGCAGACCACTTTCCAACCAATCAGCCCCCACCCTCAAAGTGTAAATGTTGTTTTCTCTTTACTTTGTAATTACTGTGAATTGTCCTGATCAGTGCAAGATGAAAGATTTTAAAAAACCATTTACTTTTCCACCAATGCTCGAGTTTTGTATAAATCAATAGACTATGAACAATTTTTATTAAGAAATAGTTCTAGATTTAAACCTAATCATAATACTGTAGTTAATATCTTGGTCTGATCTATCCTGATTTCGCGTTTTTCATGCATTGGACTAACAACAGAAATTAACCATACAGGTTATATCTGTTTAAAGTGAAAAATCACAACGCCAGGTTATAGTCCAACAAGTTTAATTGGAAGCACTAGCTTTTGGAGCGCTGCTCAGTCATTGCAACCACCTGATGAAGGAGCGGTGCTCTGAAAGCTAGTGCTTCCAATTAAACCTGCTGTACTATAACCTGGTGTTGTGTGATTTCTAACTTTGTACACCCCAGTCCAACACAGCACCTCCACATCATGGTTATACCAGAGGTCTAGATGCTCAACTGGCAAACCCAAATGCTTTACTAATAAGAAATTCATATGCATACCTGCGAGTCTAAAAGGATATTTTCTGGTTTCAGATCCCTATTATGAAAAGAAATAAATTGATATATGTTTTCCAAAGGTTTCTAAATTAATCAAACAGCAAATTTGGTACTGCAATAAGAAAATTGAAGAAAGTTCAGAAAATCATTGATCAATTAAATTTCAAATCCAAAACAATAAAAAAAAACTACTTGTTCCTAGTATAAACATATCAGGTAAGCAAGTACATATACACAGCAGTATCGTCAAAAATGCCATTAGGATAATCAATCCCATCAGGAGGCATTCAGTAGCTGGTACCATTCGGAAATTGGCATGCCCAAGGGTGAGATGAGAATCATCTAAATGCACAAACAGAATGCAAGTGGTAAAAGATTTGCAAATCTTCAGGATGGTGTATGGTGAAGCTGAAAGGCCTGCAGGGACTGTGCTGGTAAATGTGCAATATTGTTTAGGGATATTCTGTCTAGTGCTCTCTTTAAGCTGTGCAGTCACATACCTGTTCTCTAATGCTGTCTAAATTACTGTGCAAAAAGGTTTGAGAATCAGAGTCATAGAGATGTACAACACAAAACCAGGCCCTTCAGTCCAACTTGTCCATGCTGACCAGATCCTAACCTATTCTAGTCCCATATCCTTTTTAACCCTTCCTATTTATATACCCATCCAGTTAATTTTTAAATGTTGTAATTGTACCAGCCTATACCAGTTGTTCTGACAGCTCATTCCATACATGCATGAAAAAGTTCCCCCTCAGCTCCCTTTTATATCTTTCCCCTCTCACCCTAAGCCTATGCCCTCTAGTTCTGGTCTCCCCCACATGCAGGAAAATACCTTGTCTATTTACCCTATCCATGCCCCTCATGATTTTCTAAACCTCTATAAGGTCACCCCTCAGCCTCCGATGTTCCAGGGAAAACAACCCCAGCCAAAATCTCAAATCCTCCAATACTGGCAATATCCTTAAGTCTTTTCTGAACCCTTCCAAGTTTCACAATATCCTTCTGATAGGAGGGAGAGCAGAATTGGAAGCAACATTGACCTAACCAATGTCCTGTACAGCCACAACATGACCTCCCAACTCCTATACTCAATGCTCTGACCAAAAAAAAGAAAACATACAAAACACCTTCACTATCCTGTCTACCTACAACTCTACTTTCAAGGAGCTATGAACCTGCACTCCAAGGTCTCTTTGTTCAGCAACACTGCCCAGGACCTTTCCATTAAGTGTGTAAGTCCTGCTCTGATTTGCTTTTCCAAAATGCAGCATCTTGCATTTATCTTTGCAGAGAAACAAATTGCTTACACAAGCCAAAAAAGGATTTAATGGATTGTTTCTTCTGCCCACAAACAGAGCAAATCCAATTTTGCAAGCTACCACCCTGTTAGCTTACTACCAAATCATTCAGCAAATTGATGAAAGGAGCTGCAAAAGAACTATAAAGCAGTAAACGTTCACCAATAACCGGTTCATTAACACTTAGTTTGGATTCCAAGATCATTCAGTTCCAGGCCCGACGATAGCCTTAATTTAAACGAGGTACAAGAGTCTGCTTAGAAGGAGTCAGGAATTCGGTCCATTGAACCAACTCTACCATTCTATTTGATCATCGCTGACCTGATTGTGGTCTCAACTTCACTTTCTTGGCTACTGCGATAGAGGAAGTGGAATGTTCAATTTTATTCCTGTCATGGAATCGTTGCTGTCCTACGAGGAAGCATTAAATAGACTGGGTCTACATTCTCTGGAATTTAGAAGAATGAGAGGCAATCTCATTCAAACATTTAAAATTATTACAGGGATTCATGGTAGCTGCATAAAACATGTTCCTGCTGGGTGGAGGATTTGGAACGAGGGGGCAGGGTGTTTGAAGTATGGGGCTGGCCAGTTAGGACTCAGATGAGGAAGAATTTCTTTACTCAAGAGGGTGGCAAATCTGGAATTCTCTGCCTCAGTTGGCTGAAGAGTTCATTCAAGACCAAAATTCATAGATTTCTACATATTTAAAAACATCAAGAGATATGGGGATAGTGCAGGAAAATGTTGAAGCAGATCAATCATGATCTTACTAAATGGTGGACCAGATTGAAAAGGCCAAATGGCCCACTCCAGCTCTTATTATTATTAAGAGTTGAATCAAGTGTGATAGCCTTTGAGGGAAAGTTAGCACTTGGTAGAACATGGCACCAAGCAGCTCCAATGAGAAACTAGCAGTTAAAACCAAACCTAGCATGAAAGAAATAGTTGTGGCTAGTTAAAAATCTCAAATGGGGATATGACCAACCCTGTCAACCCTTCTTGATTAGATAACCTCTTCATCCTAGGAAGGAATCAAGTAAAAAATTTTTGAACTGCTTCCATGAGCCTGTATCCTTTCTTAATTAAGGGATCAAACTTATACATAGTACTCCAGATGTGGTCACACTGAAATAATTTGTGATTTTATTTTCTCTGCTACCTTTGCAACAGACACGGGCATTCCATTTGCTTTGCTGATCACTTGATGTATCTGCATATTAACATTTTAAGATTCACGTAACAGGGTACCCAGATCCTGAGCGCTCAGATGTTTGGTAGAAGTGGAACTGTTTGCTGATATATCGCCATGTACCACTTCTATGGCAATTTCTCAGATACATACCCCACATATCGCAAGGCAAACAACATGCAAGCCTGGTCTAACTATGAGGCAAGCTAACTTGTACCATTTCCTGGCCCTTCTTTCAATGGTCTTTAAATGAGAAAATCTAAATCACTCATTCCTGAAATTCAATGGTAATTTCATCACAATCTTGGGGTTTCAACATAGATGACAAATTCAACTGGACCAGTCACATGCATGTTATGGTTAATGGAGAAGCTCATTAGATTGTGTATTTTGTGGTGTGAAGCATGTTTCAATTTCCCAATGCCCCTCCACCACTAAAAAGCAAAAGTCAAGAATATGATAGAACATACATCATATGCCTTTGGACAGTCAGGTAAGATTTGCTTGTATTCCCATTCAACACACATTAACTCATGGTTCAACTGTTCACAAAATTATGTTGTACAGTATGAAGCTATTACCAAAGACAGCAATGAATCCCTTTAAGTGTTGAATGGGATACCTGTAAACAATGTTGAGTGAATGCAAATATCCCAGGGCACTGGCCATTTCTGCAGCATAGAATCTGGCTCGGTCTTCAGAGAAGCAACGCTCCCTTTGTAGATGGAAAAACAACTGAAAATAGTTCATAAGAATTAATTCATAGTTCTCAAATACAGAAGACAGACATTCTATGTTACTCCCCATGAAGGGTGCACAATCATTCTCTTTTTCCACAATAAGTGAATATTAAAGGCTACTCTTCCTTAATGGGAGTCAGGGGAAAGAAAATGCAGTAGAATTATAACATCTGGAATAAAATTTTCAAGTGTTTAAATGATTAATGCTTAGTGCTGTCTCCTTAATTCAAGGTAAAATGTAGAATTGAAGAGAATCATGTGATCTATTAGGAATTCCACCTTACAACAGAGTGGTTGCCATGGTGATGGGGCCAAAGTCAAGAGCTGCGAGGAGCAAGGTGCAAAATATTCACATCTGAAACAAAGGCAATAGCAGCTGGTTAGTCTTTGTCCCTGAACTTCAGCTAGAGAGACAGACTTGGAAGTCTCAAGGAACTGCAGCTGGGTGTAGTTAGGCAGAATGCAGAAGACAGAGACATCACATGACAATCTGAGGCATCAGAAGATTTGTCCTGACATGGATGGGATGAATGGGGAAAGTGAGAAGCAATGAAGGCGCAGGCCTCACTGCCCGTTGATTCAGAATTTTCTTCATTGCCTGAAAAGTCGAAGTGCCTTTTGACCTTCAGTTGACCTTGAGATTCCATGAAATAAGGAGATTGGATTTTGGGAGTAGTTTTGGACTATTTCATATAAAATTTGTCTTTCCTATGGATAGTGGGCAATGAATTATAATGTAGGTGTGGACTTTTTAAGTGGTGTTAAAGGGTCATGATATAGTTTCCATAGTTTAATACATAGGTTCCCTACAATTTTCAGTGAATGTTACTTTTTGTTCATTTATTGAAGTAAAAGTCTTGAAACTTAATTTTTCACTTGATCCTTTCGGTTGGTCACTGAAAATTAAATATATTATTTAAAATTATTGGTCTCTTTTGGAATCTAAGTTCTGCAAAGGAGTGTTATCATGCAAAAATTCAGAAGTCACATGACACCAGTTTATAGTCCAATAGGTTTATTTGAAATCACAAGCTTTTGGAATGTTGCTCCATTGTCAGGTGAAACTTGTCCTTTCCAGTCCAACACCAGTACCTCCACTTCATGGCATGCAAAAATTGACAAGATTGAAGAGAAATAAATTAGCAGAGGTGACTAAAAGCTTATTCAAAGAAGTAGGTTCCAAACAACATTTTCAAAGATGTACAGAGGTTTAGGGAGAGAATTCTGTAGTTTAGAGCTGGGAGGCTGAAGGAACGAGGCATACACTAGTGACCAAAGTGGGAGCAACAGAATTTTATTGACAGTTGTGGAGATTACCAGAGATATGAAGACATGATATAAAAAGGATTTAAACAAAAATTGAAAGTATGCAGTGATGATTTGGAAACTGACTTGTCCCCAAGTATAGTGTTATTGATGAATGGGTCACAAATTTAAGTTATGGTTAGCAGAACTTTATGGGCTCAAATATGAAGTCTTGAAGGTAGAAGATTAAATAAAGATTATAAAATGTTTGAGGAGAATTAATTTCTTATTTCTGGGGTGAAAGAAGTTAAGTCAAATAGTTGGTGGGGGAAATAGAGAAGGTAATAAACTGTTTCCTCAGGTGAGTGGCTCAACTCAAAGTCATCACATATGTTTTGTTCTCTTATAACACAGGCAGAGTCTTTGAAACGGATTATCATCCTATTGCTACATACCATAGATTCAAGGGTAGGAAAAGAAAACAAAAAAAAATTGTTTTCTTTTTGTTTTTTATCAGTATAGATACTTAGTATTGTCCTTTGACTTCAACATTAGTGGGAATTTTTTCAAGAGGTCACATACTACAGTCTGTTTCTCTCAGTGGGTAAAACATTACAACTCAGTTACCTGTTTGTAGCAGACGAGCAATACTAACCTCTCCACCATTGATAAAATCCAGGACAAAGTAGAGCTTGTCTGTGGTTTGAAATGAATAATGAAGCCCAACCAGAAATGGGTGTTTCACATTTTTCAACAACACATTTCGCTCAGCCATGATGTGCCTTTGCTGCATAAAAGAAAATATTTTCATATCTGAAATGCATGCACAAAATCAAGAACATATCAAGAAATCTCTGGCAATAAGTGACATGTTACCTCTTTCTTCTTTAGGATTACTTTCTTATGCAAGACCTTAATTGCATAAAATTTCCCATCAGTTTTATGTTTCGCAAGTAAAACCTAAGAAAAGTTATTTTGTAATTATAATCCAATAAGACATAAAAAAAGGACAAAATGAAGGAAAAGCAGCTGATGCATCAGCAGACCAAAGAAAATGCTGAGCATATAAAAATCTTACCTTGCCAAAGCTTCCCTTGCCAATTAGCTTTAAGAAAGTAAAGTCTGTTGGCATAGCCCTGAAATAAAACACCAAGGCAATAAAAGTCAGCAAGTTTAGTGAGGTATTAAGATAAAGCATGAAATTAGAATTTAGGTAATATAAAATTCAACAACTTAACCAGATGTCAGTTAGAGCCATAGAAAAGTTACAGCGCAACAACAACAACAAGAGGCCATTCAGCTCTTGGTATCTGCACTGACTTGAATAAACTGGCTGCTATTCTTATCCTATTTGTCAGAACCTAGTCTAAAGCCTTGTAGATTACTGTATTCCAGGTGTGGATCCAAGTTGCTTTTAAACGAATCAAGGGTTTCCACCTAAACTATCAAACCTGATAGTAAATTCCAGACTCCCATCACCTTCTGGGTGAAAAGATTTGCCTCATGTCTCTACTACTTCTGCACCTTATTTCTTTGACTTCAAATCTTTAATAGCAAGGTTACCTAATTTTATTTTAAAATATGCAAATAATTAACCAGAGCCATAAGATACTCACTGGGGATTTCCTGAGGCACCAAGATAAATGCTTTCAGAGGTAGAATGTTGCTGTAGAAATAAAAATGCTCTTAGCCTTCTGTGACACAAGCTCAATAATAAATGACAGATAATAGTCCCTCAATCTCAGTGAGACCAAACACATCTTAAAAATTAAAGATTTATCTGGGTATACAGTACCACACGACTAGGCTTTTCATCTTCATCTTCTGATGGATCTGACTGATTCTTTGGGTTATCCATTTGAAGAAATGCTCGAACTTCAAGGCTAAAGAAATAAAAAGAATCAAATTTTTTCCAATGGCAGTATGCTGCGATGTTCTGAAGAAATAGCTTTGATAGAATAAAACAAATGTTTATACAAAATGTGTTGATTAAGTCATAAGATATAGTGACAGATCGCTGGAAATTTCAACAGAGCGGAGGTCACAGCTTACAAAAGTCAAGTAGCAGTTGACACTATCATGGCCAAATGGCCTCCCCCACTGGTTTCCAACACACGAGGGACTTTTATCTTTACTTTTTTTTTAAAAAAAAGACCCAATTTATTTTAGCTAACTTTTAATTATGAGTGCGCTGAGGAGCTCTAAGCATCACAAGTGTGGCTTTATGGACCATCTGCTACTTCCTGCCTGTCATTTTGTGCATTTTTAAGACATTCCAAAACATTGTATTGTGGCAATTAAACATTTAATCTATTTGAGAGCTGAAACACGAATGTAGGAATTACCCCTGAATTGGAGAATTTATAATGTCTTCTGAGCATAGCAAATTCAACACATGCACTTCACTCAAATCTATTGCAAACTGTAGTAGAAGGTATACACTATGACAGTAAACCAAACTGTAGTAGAAAGTATACACTATGACAGTAAATCTCTGTAGGTGGTTAACAATAAAGTGCTTTTTCAAATTTTAATAATGAAGAAAGGTCACTGGACCCAAAATGTTAACTTTGCTTTTGCCCCTCAGATTCTACTAGACCTGCTAAGTTTTTCTGCAATTTTTTTCAAATTAGTTGATGTAGTTTTAATTTGATAGGTTTCAAGTTCACATTACTTAACATTAACCTGTTTGAACAGTGGAATTAATTCGATTGAGTTACAATTAGAAATCTAGATTCAGAAGATCATGAGAACATGAAAACAATATTCCTATTTCTCTCAAACTTTCCTAGTTTTGAAAAATTGGTGTTGTAGTGGATAGCGAAAAAGGTTATTTCAGAATATAATGAGACCTTGATCAGATAGGCCAATGGAATGAGGAGTGGTTGATGGAGTTGAATTTAGATAAATGTAAGGTGTTGCATTTTGGCAAGGCAAATCAGGGCAGGACATATACACTTACTGGTGAATGTTGCCAAACTTAAGGACCTAGGGGTACAAGTGCACAGGTTGAAAGTGGAAGTCATAGGTAGAGAGGTGGCTTGGTTGCTCAGCGCATTGAGTATAGGAGGAGTTGGGATGCTATGTTTTGCCTATGCAGGATTTTGGTAAGGCTGCATTTAGAATACTGCATTCAATTCTGGGCTCCCTGCTCTAGGAAAGATGCTGTTAAACTTAAAAGTTCAGAAAAGATTTACAAGGATGTTGCCAGGGTTGGAGGGTTCAAGTGATAGGGAGAGGCTGTATATGGTGGGGCTCTCTTCCCTGGAGCATCAGAGGCTGAGGGTTGACCTTAGAGGCTTATAAAATCAGGAGGGGCATGGATAGGGTAAATAAACAAAGTACAAAAGGCAGAGAGAGTCCAAAATGCAGAAGGTGGAGGTTTAAGGTGAAAGGGGAGGGATTTGAAAGGGATCTAAGGGGTTGTATGTGTATGAAACAAGTTGCCAGAGGCTGTTACAATTACAACATTTAAAAAGCATCTAGATGATTAAATGAATAGGAAAAGGTTTAGAGGAATATGGGCCAAATGCTGATCAGCTTAGGATATCAGGTCAGTATGGATGAGTTGGACTGAAGCGTCTGTTACCGTGTTGTTTCACTCCAGGACCAAGATTCTATGACAAGATTATTTAGCTGGATGGAATTCTGAAGGCTTCTTTGGTTGTATGTTCCAATACATTTAACTGCTCCAATCATTAAAGTAAACATGGGTTTTCATTTTATGGAAAAGATGACATGAAACTTACTGTTGACTTAACGATGGATGTGATACTAGTTTCTGAATGAACTCATTCAATCCTGCTCTTCTTTGCTTAATAAATGCTGTTAGGAAAAGAGCACAAATAGCTGAACAAAATTTTACTCTTCCGTTCCGGATGAAACATGAGTAACATACTACAGAATTGCACTGGTAATTGGAAAACTAGAAAGCATTTTCCAGGCAATGTCACTTATTTGAAATTCATTCAATTATAATGTGGCCAGACATGGATTGCGGAATACCAACTGCACAAGTTAGCAACACACAAAGTATGGATCCAAATTGAGAAGTACATATGGCCTCCAGATGGCTTTAGTAATTTCCATTAGAAAATGTTCAAGATTAACTTTACCATTCTATTGTTACATAGCAAACTATTGCATGGGTAATTGAAGTACTAAAATGGTAGATATTGAAGATGTTCTTCCTTCATTACCTTACACTGAAAGACTGAAGTGACTGGGCTTGTATACCCTTGAGTTTAGAAGACTGAGAGGGGATCTGATTGAGACATATAAGATTATGAAGGGATTGGACACTCTGGCAGCAGGAAAAATGTTTCCGCTGATGGGTGAGTGCCGAACCAGAGGACACAGCTTAAAAATACGGGGTAAACCATTTAGGACAGAGATGAGGAGAAACTTCTTCACCCAGAGAGTGGTGGCTGTGTGGAATGCTCTGCCCCAGAGGGCAGTGGAGGCCCAGTCTCTGGATCCATTTAAGAAAGAGTTGGATAGAGCTCTCAAGGATAGTGGAATCAAGGGTTATGGAGATAAGGCAGGAAGCGGATACTGATTAGGAATGATCAGCCATGATCATATTGAATGGTGGTGCAGGCTCGAAGGGCTGAATGGCCTACTCCTGCACCTATTGTCTATTCATTCAGATTCTTATGGAGGCTGAACTACAAAGAATAAACCCATTGCAAAATTATGCTGAAAGTATTTTTATCCTGATGCTGGGACAACAGTGCTCAAGTGGAGACGCATAGTGTGTTGCTCCCTTTTTTTATTTTAGCAGTTTTCATTACTCCCATTTGGATCTGAAGGGTTCATAGGAAGAAACCATGCATTTTATGAATTTACTGGCTTTTAAAGTTTCAAGAAAAAATCATTCCTCGACATGGCCAGACAGAAAGGCTGCTTCCTTAAACAACATGGAAGCAATCTTCATGCCTGGCCAGGTATAATTCAGGGGAGTCTCATTAATGGCTGATGTAGGGATGTAAACAATTTGGACTGTCAACAATAGGGTTGCTGATTTGTGTTTTAATTAATTTTTTGGGCGCTCTTCTCATCACCAAGAGATTAAAATAGAGGCAAAGCAGACTAGGAGTGCTCAAGGAAGGTGCCTTTAAAGGGCATGGAAGAATGCGAGATGCATCTCCTGGCAAACCTTGGTTTTGCTCTGATGGCATGATAGAATGCAGAATTTGCTTTGGAAGTATAATTAGAACTGGAAATTACAGAGAAGGACTAGCAGCAGCTGTCTTATTTTTGCAAGTGTCCTCATCTTTAAAATGATCTTTGCATATCTTGACAGGCATAGCAAGCAGTCATCATTATCTAGTATCAGAGAGGAGAATGGCTATTTTCACCAGAGTAGAGAATGTTGTTGTTGCAACGGAGTGGGGTGTGGGGTGTGGGGGAAGAGGGGTGGGGGGGTTGGGGAGGAGAGATACACGAGGTATACACGATTAAGAGGAGAGTGGATAGAAAGCAGTTGTCTCCCTTAGTTAAAATGGAATAACTGCATGGAATTGTAGTCGAGACTGGAAACTTCACAACCTTTAAAAAGTACTAAGATGACCATTTGAAATGTCACAACATTCAAGGCTATGCGTCAAGTGCTGGAAGGAGGAATTAGTCTAGGTTTACAATAGTTTTGGTGGTGCAGATTTGATGCACCTCTTTTGGACTGTATGATTCTAAGCTCCAGGTGTTATTCAAACATAGACATCATGACACACACTGACTGCAGGAATGTCAAAACCCAGATATCAGCAAGCATTACAAAAACCCACCAAACAACCACTGGACATCACAATCTCCAGATGGAGATACAGAATGTACGCTCATAAAGCATAGAATGACACAGCACAGACAGAAGTCAGTCAGTCAGTCAGTCAGTCAGTCAGTCAGTCAGTCAGTCAGTCAGTCAGTCAGTCAGTCAGTCAGTCAGTCAGTCAGTCAGTCAGTCAGTCAGTCAGTCAGTCAGTCAGTCAGTCAGTCAGTCAGTCAGTGTGCCTATGTGAGCTCTTTCTCCAAAACCCTTACAAATTCATTCCTTTCAAGAATTTATCCAATTATATATTGCAAGTTACTATTAAACCTGTTTCCACCATCCTTTCAGGCAATTCATTTCAGATCACATCAAAATTGAAGAAAAGTTTCTTTTTGGCTTTTCGCCCTTTTGATAAACACCTAAAAATCTGGCTTTTCTGTTTAACAATCTTCTGTTACTGCACAGTGTTTTACCTAATTCGTTAAAACTGGTTCTTATTTTGAAAGCTTCTACCAAATATTCATTTAAACCTTCTCCACCCCAAGGTAAACAACCCAGCTTCAAATTCTTGGCATAACTGGATTCTCTCACTCCTGGTGCTATTTCAGCAATTCTCTTCTCCATCCTCTAAGACTTTGAAATCCTTTCTAAATACAATGCACCAGCTAAAACCTAACTTGTGCTTTACTGAAGGTTCAAGCTTATCCTTGCTTTTAAAGTGGGATATTTCTCCCAGGAAAACGAAAGCTGCCTTGGTTATGTGCTGGAAGTTAAACTTCCTAAAGGTGTTATTGTTGGGGAAAGTTGTCATCACCCCAACGTCCCTCCAATTTTCCCTGGGCTGGTTTGAAGGTAAATGGAGAACCTCCATACAGCTCTCAAGTAAAATCTTTTAAAATAGTATAAACAATTGTTCTGGTTAAAACAAAAAACTTAAATACTGTATTTAATAGGCAGTGGGTTACTTCACAAGTTGCATGGAACTTGTTAGGATCACTGAAGCGAACTTATAGTACAAAGTGCCAGTTCAATTAAACTATTAGGGATGTGCAGGTTAGGTGGATTAGCAAACGTGATCAGTTGGAAATCCTTTAAAGGATGAAGCTGTGGCCAAGCAAAAGGCTGCTGTTTACTGCATTGCTTCTCAGAGAATGCCTTCAGTGCATGGCAAATGATTGTCGATTTCTTGGCACCTAATTCACGTACTTTCAGCCACAATTTCCTGCTGCTAGCCTTCTATACACGTAGCAGCAGCTGATCAGCACCAGTTGAACTTCTGATACCAAACCTGTTCCAGTTAAGGCCAAAATGTCATTTGTCCTCTCAGCTGCTTGCTGTACCATGTGCAAACTGGATGTTCCTTATGCCAGGTACCTGGGTTCAATCCCAGCCACGGGTGACTGTCAGTATGGATTTTGCACATTCTCTCCATGTTTGTAAGAGTTTTCTCTAGGTGCTTCAATTTCCCTCTGCACAGTTTGAAGATGTGCACGTTAGATGGTTTGGCCATGCTAAATTGCCCAAAGTGTCCAGGGATGTGCAGGCTGAGTGAATTAACCATGGGATGTGCAGGGTTATAAGGATAGGGTACAGGTATGAGTCTGGGTGGGATGGTGTTCAGAGGGTTGGTCTTTATCCATTTGCCTTGGCAGTGTGCCTGTTAAATCCAGTCCTTTTTGTCCAGAAGTAGTGTCCAAAGTTCACTATATTGGTTCCTGTGTCAAGCCCTGATTATATTGAAGGCAGAGCACAGAGTCTACAAAGACCCCTACTTCTGGTATGCTTTTTTTTAAAGGAAGTACAAAAAATTTTGATGTTCTCTCTTTTACAAGGGAGGTATTTATTACTTCATAATACTTTTACAGAAAGGAAATATATATTTCTGGAGGAGGAAAACAGGAAATTCAACTGTAACCACATATTATAACCACATTGAATTATTGATATCTTTGGTTGATATTACCTGGATCAAAATTGTCTCCAAATATTCTTTTAGCAGGAAGCTTCAGGGGAAATTGAGGGTATTGTTTCTTTAGCTAACAGACAGAAAAAGCTATATTAGTATTTAAATTTTCAAAAATCACATATTTAACATACTTCTGTAGCATAGTATTCGCAGTACGGGAGTAGTTTCCAGCCCATATGGAAGAGTGTGAGTAGATCTCATGATTTTGCTCCTGTAAGTTATGGTTTGGTACATTCTTCATGCTTACTCATTTGCCTAACCTGTTTCTTTGGTGCCAATGTTAAAAGTATTCCCCAGGTCGAAGTTATCTGATCACATAACTTAAATATCAGCAGGCAATTGTTTTGAAGTTTCTGGTTGCAGTCCTGACTAACTGTTGAGATGATAATGTTATATGAACCATAAATAGAAAGCAAAAACACTGACGTATGTATGACCGCTGGAATACATATCCCCAATTTGATCCTACTGTTCCAGTGCATCTCCTCACTTTATTGCATTCAGCTTTCTTTACCCCGATTTCAAAAATTCCAACCCTCAATCCCTTCACATTGTTTATTTCTAGCTGCCTTAAAGACAAACCTACTTAAACCTCCCTTTAATTTGGCTTTCCACCAATTCTGGAATTCTCAAATACTCAATCTCTTTTTATGTGAATCATTTTTGATATTTTATTCCATTATGAACAATCTACATATGCAATTTTCTGCCCATTTTTCCAGTTAATTTCAGTGTCTTTTCTATTCTAAAGGCAGTGCTCTGCTATTAGCTGTACACAAGTGTGTGACTAAGGTTTCAGAGTAATGTTTAATTATACTTTTCCAAGGGGGCTTTGCAGAATGGCAACAGCTTGTTCAAATTGTCTTTTTAAATTTAATGCTTCTGACACTTGAGGTATGACCTCGGGAATATTTTTGGTTCTGCTCAATATGGCACCTGACCAGGGTAAAAACAATGACTGCAGATGCTGGAAACCAGATTTTGGATCAGTGGTGCTGGAAGAGCACAGCAGTTCAGGCAGCATCCAAGGAGCAGCAAAATCAACGTTTCTGGCAAAAGCCCTTCATCAGGAATAAAGGCAGAGAGACTGGAGCGTGGAGAGATAAGCTAGAGGAGGGTGGGGGTGGGGAGAAAATAGCATAGAGTACAATAGGTGAGTGGGGGAGGAGATGAAGGTGATAGGTCAGGGAGGAGAGGGTGGAGTGGATAGGTGGAAAAGGAGCTAGGCAGGTAGGACAAGTCATGGGGACAGTGCTGAGCTGGAAGTTTGGGACTAGGATGAGGTGGGGGAAGGGGAAAATGAGGAAGCTGTTGAAGTCCACATTGATGCCCTGGGGTTGAAGTGTTCCGAGGCGGAAGATGAGGCGTTCTTCCTCCAGGTGTCTGGTGGTGAGGGAGCGGCAGTGAAGGAGGCCAAGGACCACCATGTCCTCAGCAGAGTGGGAGGGGGAGCTGAAATGTTGGGCCACGGGGCGGTGCGGTTGATTGGTGCGGGTGTCTCGGAGATGTTCCCTGAAGCCCTTTCCGCCTTCCGCAAAGACCGTTCCCTCCGTGACTTCCTGGTCAGGTCCACGCCCCCCCCACGACCCACCCTCCCATCCTGGCACTTTCCCCTGCCACCGCAGGAACTGTAAAACCTGTGCCCACACCACCTCCCTCACCTCTATCCAAGTCCACATAGGAGCCTTCCACATCCATCAAAGTTTTACCTGCACATCCACTAATATCATTTATTGTATCCGTTGCTCCCGATGCGGTCTCCTCTACATTGGGGAGACTGGACGCCTCCTAGCAGAGCACTTTAGGGAACATCACCCAGACACCCGCACCAATCAACCACACCACCCCATGGCCCAACATTTCAACTCCTCCTCCCACTCTGCTGAGGACATGGAGGTCCTGGGCCTCCTTCACCACCGCTCCCTCACCAGACGCCTGGAGGAAGAACGCCTCCTCTTCCGCCTCGGAACACTTCAACCCCAGGGCATCAATGTGGACTTCAACAGCTTCCTCATTTCTTCTTCCCCCACCTCATCCTAGTTTCAAACTTCCAGCTCAGCACTGTCCCCATGACTTGTCCGGACTTGTCCGACCTGCCTAGCTACTTTTCCACCTATCCACACTACCCTCTCCTCCCTGACCTATCACCTTCATCTCCTCCCCACTCACCCATTGTACTTTATGCTACTCTCTCCCCACCCCCACCTTCCTCTAGCTTATCTCTCCAAGCTTCAGTCTCTCTGCCTTTATTCCTGATGAAGGGCTTTTGCCAGAAACGTCGATTTTGCTGCTCGTTGAATGCTGCCTGAACTGATGGCACCTGACCAGGTCTGTCAGTTTCCAAGGGCAGTCATCACTATGACCACCATCTCTCAGTGGCCATTTGCTGTTGTTGGTTTCTTGACCCCAAATCCTGCTGATTAAGTTCCCTTCATTCTAACTGTAGATGCACTTAATCCCAAACGTGAACTTAACTGTCAGTTTAGACAACTTCCATTTGATACCTATTCTCCGATCAACCTCGTAAGCTCTGTTAAGCATCCTGAACCTCGTCTTCAAGGTATTGGAAACGACAAAAGCACACACCTCATGTTATGCCTGCCAAATCCTCTTTAGGAACATCTGGAGTCTTGTGCCAAACTGGGAGAACTGTCCTACAGCCAAGTCAAGCAACTGCCTGACACCGTCTCAACCTTCTGAGGAAGGGTCACTTGACCCAAAACATTAACTCTGCTTTCTCTCTACAGATGCTGCCAGACCTGCTGAGCTTTTCCAGCAACTTCTGTTATTGCTCGATTTACAGCATCCGCAGTTTTTTTCAAGTTTTGCTTTATATTGTCTCTAAGGTATGATTGCTTGGGTATCACTACATATTCTCAACAATATCATCACATTTCCTGGTTATGTCCTTTCCCACCGGCAGAACAGACCCACTAGAGGTGGTGGTAATATAGTGATATACAGTTGGAGGAAACTTGCTCTGGGAGTCCTCAACAAATAGTCTGGGCCCCAGGATGTCTCATGAATGGTCATAAACAGGTCAAAAGTGGGCAAGAAAACCTCCTGCTGATTAGCCAGTAGTTGGTAACAATGAATCAGTTCTCTTCTACAATGATTTGGATTTGCTGGTGTTGAACTGGGGTGCACACAACATCAGGCTATAGTCCAACAGGTTTAACTGGAAGCACTAGCTTTCAGAGCGCTGCTCCTTCATCAGGTGGAGCATGTGCTAGTGCTTCCAATTAAACCTGTTGGACTATAGCCTGGTGTTGTGTGATTTTTAACTTTGTATTCCTCAACAATAAACACTAATGAGAGGAAACACTGAGCATGGACTTGATGGGGAATTTCAACATCCATCATTAAAATTACTTTGGTAGCAGTACAATTGACTGAGCTGGTCAGGTCCTAAAAGACACAGCTGCTTGTCTGGATATTCTAATCTTTAAATCATTCAAACCTGCAAGGAAGGGCTTGATCCCAAGGCCTCATCAAAAACATGTGAATATATTTTATATCAACTTCACAAGAGAAGGTTTGCATGTTCCTGGGTGCAACACTTCCCATCACACTTTGTTCACTGGCTTAAGAGAAAATTAGAACAGGAGAAAGCAGGAACATTAGAGTGATTAACAAGTGGTCAAAAACTTTCTTTCTTGAAAGAAATAACAAAGAACCTATAAAAACAGCCAACTATTCTGGAATGATCAGTCCTAAGAGGTTAGCATTCAGGATTTAAGATTGTTACATTAATGAAATCATTTATTATTTGAAAACTAAAATCTCTACATTTTGCTTTACTTTCAACCAAGCATAAACTAAGAATAAAGATTTAATTTCATAAAAATGTTTAAAACAATTATTATTAAACTGAGGTGAGGAATAAGTGCTGGCTTAGACATGGGGTAATACGCTTATAAAAATGGCATGGAATCTTCAATCCTGAACAGGCAGGTGGGACTTACAGGAGCATCTCATCGGAATGCTGGACCCACAGTACTGCACTGAAACACCAGGATTTTCATCGTCTAACTTTGGAATTGCTTGCTATCAATTTTATAAAGAATTGTAACTATTTTCTAATCAATACAAGCATAAAATATATCTAACCTGATATTAAAGCTCAATCCTGAGCCAATTTATAATTGAGTAATGAAAGCTTAATACATCACAAAAATCCAAAAATTGTTGACTGCGTCATTGCTTGTGTTAAAGCAGTATTTAATGGGTTTTGAGAAGATTTGTAGCTTAGATTGAGATTCTGGATGTAGGCTTGCTCGCTGAGCTGGAAGATCCATTTTCAGACGTTTCACCACCATACTAGCTAACATCTTTGGTGAGCTTCCGGACAAAGATAGTATGGTGACGAAATGTCTGAAATCAAACCTTCTAGCTCAGTGAGCAAACCTCCATCCAGCAGTATTTAGTGTCAGACAAACTCAGCTTCCAGCATTTGTGCAAGGTCTATTTTTTTCCAATCTGGACCTTGGAAATACATTGAAATTATAGCTGTCTGAATTGCTGTGCTCTTCCAGCACCACTGATCCAGAATCTGGTTTCCAGCATCTGCAGTCATTGTTTTTACCTCCTTAGAAATTATAGCCTCAACTCTACTCACTGTAGTAAGCTTTTATATTACAACGATTAGAAAAAAAATTCAAAATAAATGAGTAATACATATTATAAAAGCGATTCTTACACTGGAGAACATCTTTAACTGAAAGCTGCAAGTTCTAAGATACACAAGAGATATGATTAAAAATAAAAATATTGACACTACAGATAACAGAATCATAATAATTTAGAAAAAGTAAACATGCCAACTTCCAAGAACCTGATGAACATTCTGTAAAACAGAACATCTAAAGATTTATTTGAATTGATTTTCAACAGAGTACTCAGATAATGTGCATCTGCTTGTGAAACAGCACCAACCAGGTAAAAGCATACACACTCTGTACTTACGGTGTTGTACAATTTGTCAAATTCAGCATAGCGTCTCAGGACAAACCATTCATTTCTACCCACTGTCACCAGCACTTTGTAAACCTATTAGAAAGAAACAAGAAGTTACAGAAGAAAGCAATTGTTTTGTTTTAAGATATCATCACACCCAGTTGATCCATCTACTTGTAATAAAGTATACAATATTCTAGAATTCTTATTGAAGAAGGATTGCATGTTTTGCTTCATCCTAAGTGAATAGCTCGTGCACTTTTTATATGTTCTTGGCATTGTTGCTAAAGTAGGTTGGCCAATGTGGACACAGTAATACAAGAATCGTCTAACCAGTAACTGTGATCTATTGTAAAATCCAGCTTTCACTTTTGCCATTTTTACAGAATTAGAGGTGTGTGAGCGAGAGCGAGTAGCATGTGACAGATTCAGAAAGAAAGAGAATAAAGAGCCATACAAAGATAACTGAAATGTAAACAAACTCCCAAATTTTATTGAAACTTACGAAAATATTCAGTTTACTAACATGGACCAAATACTTGGTTACACAGCCTTCATGTTAAACAAAATGAAAAATTGTTTGCAACTTCCAGAATACTCGCCAAAAGAAAACTTTGTTCTATACTTACAGTGTATCGTTTTTTTTTCTCACGATGTTCATCAAAGCTGGGAATACTGACGTTAGGGGGAGCAGATTTTGAATCCATTTTTGTTCTGTCTGAAGCAATTGCAAAGATCAGTTCCAAAACTGAAGAAATGGCTCAAGTTGAATTTTACAGGAGTTTATCCAACGTCAATAACTCATGTGCACAGACCCGTACATCCATTATGAGACCTAGTAAAGAACAAATCTTATTTACACAACAAGAATTATGGCAATTGTACTTTCATGCTGGGTCAGGATATAGATGATTATGTAAAACTACTGTTAATGCATGAAGCATCATCAAGTGCAATTTTGTTTTGCTGTTTTTAAACAATTTCTTTTAACCTATCTTGAGAGTCTGAAGGTGCATAACCTATAGCTGGAGCTGAGTGTATATCTGATCTAATTACTGCAAAAGTACCTTGCAGTTTTACCATGGTTTTTGTTGAGAACTGGGCAAGACTGTACATAACATCAGTCTGCATGAACTGGTGTATATCGAATTTTGTGTTTTGCTGTTCACACTTAGAAGACTCTTCTGGATCAAGTGAGACTTAAACCTAGGCCTTCTGGACCAGAGATGGGGACATTACCGCTGCAGCACAAGAGCCGTGGGGGCAATTGTTTAATCAGATTCTAGACAGGCACAATAATTGTACAAATGAGGTTAACTGGTTACATTAATTAACACAAATACAGATAACAGCTGAATGAAACTTCTAACCTTGAAGTTTAATTAGTTAACTATAACAGGTACACATTAACTTGGAAAGACAAGCCAAATGGAAAAGGAAGATGGGAAGCCCTACCTAAACAAGGACTTAGTGCTGGTGCTTCAACTATTTACAATCTGTATCGATTACATAGAGGAGAGAGAGTGTGATGTATCTAAGTTTACTGATATTACAAAATTAGCTAGAAATGCAAATTGAGAGAATGATACAGTCAAAGAGATGTACTCAGTTTAATTGACTGGATAACAAAGTAGTAGATGGCATTTGCGAGAGATTTTTCACTATGGTCGTAAGAATGGAACAGTACAATATGTTGAGAGAAAAAATTTGAAATTTCTTAGTGTTAAAGTACAGAAAGACTTGGGTAGACTTATGCAAGAATTACAAAATCAATATGCAGGTATACCACACGATCAGGAAAGTAAATGGGTCTTTTAAAGGATTTGTAGTGTAAGAATAACAATTGTACAATGGCCTTAGTTGTAAGGGCTTTGTGGAGGCCATGATTAGAATACTCTATTCCTTTAAATCTGAAGATCAAAATTGTAAAGTATAGTTGTATTGAAGACAGAATGGTGAATGCTCATTAGATTGCGCCTTGGGTATGAGAGGGTATCCTAGAATAAATTGAATCTATATTCATTGTAGTTATGAAAATGAGGGATGAACTCACTGAAACTTTCAAAATTTATGAAGGGGATCGATAAGGGATACAGTGGGACTTCTCTGGTTATGGAATCTAGAAGGGAGGATAGTTTTAGGAACTGAGATAATGTGACAGTACCGTGCCTTTAAATGGGATTTGTTCTGTTACAGTGAGGCGTTGCCACAGAAGCAGTGGGTAAACAGCTTGGAGTTCCCAGAGTGTTCCTTTTAAATTCAACAAAAGGAGCATGAGTGGTGGAGTCAGGTTCACACTGACCCAGGGTTTTAGTTTTGCTTTCAATTGAAGCTGCTAGATACATCTGTCTCTACTACAGCTAAACATTTGAGTTCTGCCATTAGATTGTCTCTTTCAATGTTCCTTTCTCCTGGATTGGAGACAGCAAGTGAGAAAAATTGGTTTTGCTGAATTCGCTTTTGCCAACGGGATACTGCTATATTGGAACAGTCGATAATTAGTAGTTAAATAGTTAATAATTAAACTTGCCTTTAAATAAGATAAAGTTAGGATCTAGGCTATCTCCTTGATATAGTTGAGTGGTTTGGGTCTGGTCCATAAAAACGAGAATACTTTTCACCCAAAGGGATGTGAATCTTTGTAATTCCGTAATCCAAAGGGTGGTGGATGTACCATAACAGAATATATTCTAAGGGTGACTTTGACTTTTTGTCACTTGATTCCCGAAGTGACATCGGGAAAGGAGAGCTGAAACCAATCTTCAGCCATTATCATATTGTCTGGTGAGAAGAATTAACAGATGGTATGTCTTAGGATCGTAGAATTCCTACAGCATGGAAACAGGTCATTTGGCCCATCGAGTCCACACCAACCCTTGAAAAAGCATCCCATTTATACCCATGCCTCCAACACTATCTCCGTAATCCTGCATTTTCCTTTGCTAATCCACCTAATCTACACATCTCTGGACTCTGTGGGTAATTGAGCATGCCCAATCCACCCAACCTGTACATCTTCAGTCTGTGGGAAGAAACTGCAGCATCTGGAGGAAACCAATGCAGACACAGGGAGAACAAACAAACTCCACACAGATAGTCACCAGAGGGTAGAATTGAATCCAGGTCCCTGGCACTGTAAGACAGCAGAGCTAACCACAGAACCACCCTCTTCTCTTGCTCCTACTCTTAAATGTTTTTATCTCACCATTCTGAACAGATAGAAGCAGTAAATATTAGATTCTCTATTTTGTCAAATCGTCCGTAATACCATAATAGGATATTACTTTATTAGAATGTTCAGAGTTGTTTGTATTAATTTTCAGTAAGCTCAAGAATTATTGTAACAGTTAGTCATACATTTTATTGATGTTTGATTCATTAAGGCAACAACTAAAATGATTCATTGTGAATCATTAAGGTGCTAAGCTCACAGAACATTCTTAAGATGATGGTAAGTTTTTTGTTGCCAATATTCCTCCCTTTTTTTAAAAAAAAAAATAAGGAGGCAACATAGCCAAAAGGGACAATATATCTTTTTCCATGATATAATTACTCCTGTACATTTACGGAATTGTATACCACACCTTTATCAAATACCAAGACTACGTGTCTATACACAGACATAGTGAGGGTATGGGGGAAAGGAGGGACTCAAAATCCACATTACAGAAAATATTTCTTGCGTGACTCCAACATTACAAAATGCCAAAGCTGTCAGAACTTGCCTTATACACAATCAGGACATCAATAATATATTGGAATTACTAGTTATGAGAGAAATGAAACTATATTTTTCTTACAATGACCATGACAGTTACTCCTAACTCCTGGCACTCAAAGCCCAAACAACTTGCTGTTTGCATCCAAAAAAAGTTCAAAGTTTTTATACAATTCCAGGAGTAGGAGTAGTTTTCCTGAAGTACATTCAATGCCTAAACTGCTTACGGTCGAGTGCAATTTATTATTGTTCCATTCAATACATGGAAAAAAAACATCCTGAAAAAAATAGTTTCTATTGACATAGGACTTCTTTAAAGATTTTTGGACAACAAACATTACAACAATCCAACGTTTTAGAAACCAGCATTTATTTGTGATTAAAAAAGGAGTAGGTTTGTGATATCCGAGCACGTTGCCTGCGAAGGTGGAGGAATCAATTGTGGCTGCCCGAGGGCCTTTGAAAGTATGGATCTGACTAAAGGTATGAAGTATTACACCCATCATACAGTGTCTATTGAGGCAAGAATTAATGTAAACTTCACACTGTAACTGCTGGAAATGTCAGTCTGTATGTATATAGATTCAGAACATAATTTCCTGTCATCACACCCTAACAAGCAACTTGATTTATTATTGTCATGTACACTGACACACAGTGGAAAGTGGAAATAAAAATCAAAAGGAACAGAGTGCTGGGTACAGTTCTGTGGAAGGGTCACTTGACCCAAAACGCTAACTGATTTCTCTCCATAGATGCTACCAGACCTCTGCGCTTTTTTAGCAATTTCTGTTTTTGTACAGAGAAAAGTCTGTTTTTTGTGTTCTGGGTAACAGAATACAGTATTATAGCTGCATGGGAGGGGGGGGGGGGGGGTGCAGGAGAGGAGAGGAGAGGAGGAGGGGGAAAAAAAGAGAGAGAATTAAAAAACTTTTGAAAGTCTGTTCATAAGTCTGATAACAGCAGGAAGGAAGCTGTTCTTGAATCCGTTCATGTGTTTTTAAACTTTTAGATCTTCTGTCTGATGGAAGAAGATGGAAGAGAGTCTAATGGGGTGGGAGGGGTCTTTGATTATGTTATTTACCTTCCTGAGGCAACAGAAAGTATAGATGGAGTGAATGGATGGAAGGCTGGTTTGTGAGGTGAACTGGGCTGTGTTCCAAACTCTCTAGTTTCTGGAGGTGTTGGGATCTGCAGTTGTTGTGATACACCCAGAGCTAGAATCCTTTCTATCGTACAGCTAAAAAAACAATTGGAGAGAGTCCTTGTGAACATACTGAATTTCCTTAGCTACCTGAGGAAGTAGAGATGCTACTGTGTTTTCTTGACCATTGTGTTGAGATAGGGGAACCAGGACAGATTGTTGGTGATCATCACTCCCAGAAACTTGATGTTTTCAACCATTTCCACCTCAGCACCATTGATGCAGAGAGGGGCATGCCCTCCACTCTGCTGCCTGAAGTCTGTGAGCAACTCGTTTGTGTTTGCTAATGGAGAGATTGTTGTCTTTACACCATGCCACTGAGAACTCTAACAATTTCCTGTACTCTGGCCTGTCGTTGTTCAAGATCCCACCCACAACGATCGTGACGTCAACAAACTTGAAGATAGAGCTGGGCTAGAACTTTGATATTTTAGCTTCCTAAATATCAGAGAAATCATTCTACCCAAACAGGATAAATGCTTACATCTCAATTTTTCAGATCCTTACTGATTATTATGTGCAATACATACACATCTGTGCAAAAAAGATACTTGAAAGAAAAAAAATTGTATAGAGTATCATCCCAAATTTTTAATTATTGTTTTGATACACACAATCTTTGTATTATCTTCATTCAAACCAAAATCTGATCCTGCCTTGGCATACAAGTATCTTTTCAACATGTAAAACAAAACCTGTTCAATCAAAACTCCCACAAATTAAACTTCACCCCTTTCTATAAATAGAATGCTGTCGCTCTGGTACCAAACCTTGTTCAACCTGAAAGTTCAGTTTCCGTTCTCAGCAGCCCAAAATGATAGAGCAACACTCTAAACATTTTCAGTCCTCATTAACTTCCAGCGCATGCCTCAATAGTGTTAATTACAGCTGGCTGTGACTAATGGGCAGGACTACACGATCAACTGATGGCTTCCAGCAATTGGCATCTCACCTTTAGTCATCCTTTCTTTGACAAACTTGCCGCCACATTCTCAGTCCTTCCACTATTTATTTCCCAGTACTTGAATCTCACTGGTTAATTACATTCTCCTTTTATTGTCCTGTTCACTTGGGTTCTAAACGATGCCTTTTCCTCACTGCACCGTTCTCAGCATAGATTTTCAACAACTTCATGAACAAAACTTGTGAGGTGAAATGTCTAGGCCAAGTCTATCAAATGGCAGATAATATTAGATACCCTGATAGAGCAAATTCTGGCCAAATATGCTGATCCACAATCACTCAGACTAATCATCTAATAGCATTAATAATGATGGCTTTGTTACTGATTTGACAAAATGTCTTAGAATCATTTTGACCAACCACACAACAAGCAGGTTCTATTGGCCAACAAAACCTCTGGCAAAAATAAGTCTTATTGCAATTGCTGACCTCTCTCAGTCACAGGTTTGCATTTTGACTAAAACGAAAGAAAGAATTTGTCTTTCCATAACACTTCTTCCACAACTTTTGCATATCTCATATTGATTTATAGCCTATTAACCATGTTTGACATGCAGTCACTGTTGTAACGCACAGAAATACGACAGCTGATTAAGAAAACGTGATTTACTTCAGATATATTGGAGAAGCTAGGGCGGTTTTCCTTGGAGAAGAGATTTGATGCAAGGATTCAAAGTCTTGAGGGATCAAGAACAAGTGCACAAGGACAAAAAGTGTTTCCAGCGTGTTCGGAATATATAGTCGTTTGGATTACTGCTGAGGAAGAAAAGGCATTTTCATTGAAGGCTTTTGTCTTGCACTCGTTAGGACCATTCACAATAATACCACGTGAAGGGAAAAACATTTATAAAGGACTCGGGAAGAGAGTTAAAGAGGTTCAGCGATGGACTACGGCGTTGGAGACAGAGACTGAGACCTTGGTGGATCCATGCCCTGAGAAACAGGTTCAGGCCCTGACTGAGCAAGTTGATGACCTGGAAAAGAGAAGTAGGAGGGAAAATATCTGGGTTGTTGGCCTGCCAGGGGAAATAGAAGGTGGGGAGCCAGCAAGTCTTTTTGAAGACTGGTTGCCACAATTTCTTGGCTGGGTCACCGAGATGGACCAGACGAAGGTTGACAGAGCTCACTGATTGCGGTGTGCAGATCCGGTCAGGGTCAGTGCCCCACCTGGTTCTGATAAGATTTCAATGCTACAGGGACAAGCAGAGTGTCATGGAAACTTCTAGAAGGCCGAGGAGAGATCTGCAGGCCCTGATCTATCATCAGTGAACTGAGATAATGTTTTTCCAGGACTTTTCTGCGGCAGTGATCCAGAAAAGAAAATCATCGGATGAGGTTAAGAGAAGGTTTTAGATTAGATTAGATTCCCTACAGTGTGGAAACAGGCCCTTCAGCCCAACAAGTCCACACCAACCCTCCGAAGAGTAACACACCCAGACTCATTTCCCTCTGACTAATGCACCGAACACTAGGGGCAATTTAGCACAGCCAATTCACCTGACGTGCACATCTTTGGACTGTGGGAGGAAACTGGAGCACCCCCCGGAGGAAACCCACACAGACACGGGGAGAATGTGCAAACTCCACACAGACAGTCGCCCAAGGCTGGAATCGAACCTGGGATCCTGGCGCTGTGAGGCAGCAGTACTAACCACTGAGCCATCCCCTAAAGGTTAAAGGACTTTGGTTTTCAATATTCAATGAGATACCCAGCAGTGCTTCTTATTACTTACAAGGAGACTATGTGGTCATTTCACTCCTTGGAGTAAGCCAAAAACTTCTTGGACATTTGTGGTCAATAATGTAGATGTATTTATGGATACGCGCAATAGTCTCTGGGTTTTTTTTGTCTTGCTTCTATTTCTTGTACTTTCACTCTTTTCCCAAAGAAGCTGTTGTTGGAGTTTTTTTTCTCTCCGAGCTGGAGTGGTTGGGGGGGTATATTGTGGGGGAGTAGGCAAAGCATAAAGGTATAACAAATACAAATGTCCTTTGTTTGGTTTCTTCCATTGCTTGGGTTTGGGGTGTGGCTTGAGCTGGAAGGGGGGATGGAGGTGTTTGGGGGAAACGTATGCACCTTCTCTGGGCAGGGGATAGTGGCCCCATTAAGTGTCTTTGGGTTTTGTAGTTAGTTTTCTTTGGGTTTTTTAAAAAAAAATAGACTCTAGGAGTCTCCTTTTGAGTATGCTTAGCGTGTTGCAAGACAAATTCTTCCTCTCAGCAGGTCAAAGGATCATGGTTAGCAGCATTCGGAAATGGTGCACCTGGAATATCAGAGGGATTCATTCACCAGTTGAGAGAGAAAAAGGTGCTGCAGAGTCTTAGAAAGGAGAGGGTAGATGTTGTCCTGTTACAGGAGACTCATCTTAATGACCAGGAACACTTGAAGTTGCAGCAGGGTGGGTTTGATCGGGTGTTTTTCTCGTCTATTAGTACCAGGAGCAGAGGAGTGGCAATACTCGTCTGGAAGGGTCTCCTATTTAATTTAATAGATTGTGCTAAAGATGAGTGTGGTCGGTTTGTTATTCTTAAGGCCCTTACACGTGGCCTTTGAATGTCTACAGTCCTCTGGCCCACCCTCTTAAATTTCTGACTGATGCACTATGCTGATGGCCTTGGCGTTGCAGCATATTATTATATGGGGGAGGGTGGGTCTTTTATTGCCAAATGGATCCTCTGCTGGATAGAACGCCCAAAAGGTCTGTTACACTGAGCAGTGTTATAGATGTGTAATGAGTGTGGTTTCCACACTGTAAGTAATCTAAATCTTGTGCAAGTTCTTTTTTCAATAAAAATAAAATATTTTTTAAAAACTTTCACAGCAACATGTGATAGTCCAACAGGTTTATTTGAAAGTACAAAGCTTTTGCAGGAATCCAAGTGCTTGTACTTTCAAATAAACGTGCACTCTGCAAGAATAAGTGGCACTATCTTTGCTTTGCTACCTCATTACTCTAACTCTGCCATCACATTCTTATCTCACCAAGGCTAACCATCTACAACTCTCACTCTTGTTTACAGCAACTTGATTCCCCACTCACTCACTGGGGACACCTCAACAGTTCTGCTCCCACATCACCATGAACAGTTCTTCCATCCAATTGCATTTAACTCAATATCACCATTTTTCCCCCAAGCAGGCTGGGAGGGCAAAGTAGTAGCTGACGTTAGCTTCCCTGCCTCATGAGAGGATTATGGGAATGGCCAGAGAAATTGGAGGCCACTCATGCACACACTGATAGCTCCCAGATCAGTTAACAGTATGTGGAGGTGCCTGTGTTGGACTGAGGTGGACAAGGTTAGAAGTCACACTATAATGATTAAAAGATTAAATTGTACATTAATGTCCAGAGAGAGGATAATGTTAAAGGCTTAAACTGTACTGTCTTTCTCCAAAAAGCTGAACATTCTGGAAGTGGATAGGGGCAACATTCTGTCCGTCAGATAGCATGCAGAAATGTGGATGACCATCCCTTGTAATCCACACTTCATTTGGGGCTGCCATTTATTACTATTCTACTGTATTATCAAATTAATCTCTCATTCAGTCCCTTCCATTCAGAAATGCTTTTATAGCCAATCCCCCAGCCAATCAAATTTGTTTGCATGATCATCCCCTCCCCCATTCTGAAGTATATCATACCTATTTTGTCCAGGGAAATAACGTAGCCAGAACTTGTTTGCAGGGCCACTCTGAAGCCAGGACATTGAACACCAATATTGTCTTGGGGAATCACTGAGTCAGGAAATTATTTGCATAACGATTCCCAAGGATTAGGGCATTTACATTATCTCAGAGGATGACCTCATCCTACCATGTGGTTATGGGGCAGGAGGGGCGTGGGGTGGTGAAGAGTGGCCGGAGTACCTGTGAGCACTACCAACTGACCTGTATAAAGGGGACGTGTTTCCTTTATTTGGGGCCTCTTTGACTCGACTTTGCACACCTAAGAGGAGGGTCAAAAAGGAGTCACTAGCTTGTACAGGCTTTAATAAACTTTAACTGTTTATAGAAGTTGATGTGTGGGAATTGCATCTCGTGGATGAAACCTCAGGAAAAGAACACGACACCAGGTTACAGTCCAACAGGTTTATTTGAAATCACAAGCTTTCGGAGCACAGCCCCTTCCTCAGGTGAAGTTCAGCACATGAAAGAGCAGCACTCTGAAAGCTTGTGATTTCAAGTGAACCCGTTAGACTCTCACCTGGTGCCATGTGATTTCTGACCTAGTTTAAAAAAAAAAGAAAAATCACAACATCAGGTTATCGTCCAATAGTTTATTTGGAGGCACTTGCTTTCGGAGCACTGCTTCTTCATCAAGCGGTTGTGGAGCAGAATCATACAATATAGAATTTATAGCGACAGGATTGCAGTGTCATGGAATGTAATGTTAAATTTAGCTCGAGTCTTTCATCTTTTAGAACGATCATGTTAGTTTTGTATTCTTCATGTGTAAACCCCAGAACATTTTTAAAAGTTACATTCTTAAGCTAGCTTTTAACAATAGGTGCCATCTCAGCTCAGGTAATGCATCGAAGGTGTGAATGATTCTATGATTCCGAAAGATGAAAGACTCAAGCAAAATTTGTTTAATATTACATTCCACGACACTGTAATCCTGTTGTTATAAATTCTGTATCACTCCACAACCACCTGATGAAGGAGCAGCGCTTCAAAAGCTTGTGCTTCCAAATAAACCTGTTGGACTATAACGTAGTGTTGTGTGATTTTTAACTTTGTCCACCCCAGTCCAACACCGGCACCTCCAAATAATGACTTCTGACCTAGTTAATAGGCTTCATTGTACTGCGCTGCACCTCTATCACATTACCACTTGTGAGATGCTTTCTTTAGATGCTCAAATTTATCCCCTATAAAGGCTTCTCTTAATGTAGGTACCAGTGACACCTACACGACCATTAATGCCTGAATTTGAGCACGTCATGTTCACTTCCTGAGAGGAACCACTCAACTCTCAGAGAATGCTCCGATAACACTTTCACTGGCACTCACCGCCAACTGAGAGTCTTTCACCTCAGCAGCAGCTGAGAACTCTATCTAGATTTGACTTGATCACAGTTTGGTGGACACATCATAAAACCGTAAGATTAGGAGAAGAATTAAGCCATTTTGTCCATTGAGTCTACTCCCCTCATTCAATCATGGCTGATATGTTTCTCAACCCTATTTTTCTGCCTTCTTCCTGTAATCCTTGATCACTAACCTGTATTTGCAACTTGTTGAGGAAGAAAGATCTGAGGTGTCTGAAATTGAAAGGGCTGCCAAAAACTAGGAACCTTCTCAGGCCTCAGGAGATGGTAGTCCCATGCTGATCATTAATAACTATGCACAAGTACCCTAGCGTAAGAATAGCAGGCAGGTTGGTCAGAGACACTTGGACAAACTGAATCGAAGGTTAGAGATGACTGACATGCTCAGTACCATGCTGCTTTCTCCTGAATTACCTGTGTAGGACGGAGATATTGATAATGGCACTAGATCTTGCTGTATTGATATTCCATGAGGAATAGCCTTTTCAGGATGTGATTCCTGAGAAGTCATAACAAACATAAATGAGGCTTTGTATTAGGCTGTTATATTGTATGGAATGGAAGCCTCTGAGAAGGTCAGTGAATTGTCTTTGTGTGGACATCAATAACTTCACCTTATTCACATGTACGCATTACAAGCCATTCACCAGGAGAAAGTGAGGTCTGCAGATGCTGGAGATCAGAGCTGAAAATGTGTTGCTGGAAAAGCGCAGCAGGTCAGGCAGCATCCAAGGAACAGGAGAGTCGACGTTTCGGGCATGAGCCCTTCATCAGCCATTCGCCAAACAATATTGGGAGATTTTCAGTCTTACAGGACTACACTTTCATTACCTACCCCCAAACACACAAGACGTGCAGGATGGATTAAAACAGACTATATTCTTTCTTACACTTCAGTGTACAAAGATAGCAGATCCAAGGCAGTTGTAGCAATGAAATGTGTGAAAGAGGTTTGTGAATTGGCAAATATGTGCAAGCTTACCTGTGGTCACATCAGCTTCATAGAGATGATAATACTTTGATTGTTACAAATAATGGAAAGGTCGCTAGTACTGGAGGCTAAGGTTTGCAATGTAAATATGGGTCAGTGCAGGAGCTGCAGAAGAAGTGCAGCTCGACCACCAACATCTAACATCACTGGATCTACGGATGCACGACTAATGCAACTGCCCCAGCAATCATTCCCCAGACTAGAAAAATAAACTTTGGCAGACACCTTGTCTTTCTTATTTTTCATTCAAATCTCAACAGTGAAATAATGTTATCCATTTCACAATACTGGGAGTTCTGTTCAAACACTTCACGTTCCATTTTGTGTTGCTCTCCCAGTCAATTCCATCAGCTTGTGGGGTTCCCCACATTCCCATTCAACCATTTTATTAGGTCATAAATGTCCTCTATTACTGTCTCCTACACCAGGCCCACAGTCCACTGAACCCAGAGTCATAGTGGTCCTGTTAGGGTGAAAGGGAAGGCTTTCCTGATGAAGGGAAGGCTTTCCTGATGAAGGGCTTATGCTCGAAACGTCGAATTCTCTATTCCTGAGATGCTGCCTAACCTGCTGTGCTTTGACCAGCAACACATTTGCAGCTGTGATCTCCAGCATCTGCAGACCTCATTTTTTACTGAAAGGGAAGGCTGGCAGCTATAGGGAATGCTGGATGACTAAAGAAATTGAGGGTTTGGTTAAGAAAAAGAGGGAAGCAGATGTAAGGTAGAGACAGGATAGATCGAGTGAATCCTTAAAAGAGTATAAAGGAAGTAGGAGTATACTTAAGAGAGAAATCAGGAGGCCAAAAAGGGGACATGAGATAGCTTTGGCAAATAGAATTAAGGAGAATCCAAAGGGTTTTTAACAAATATATTAAGGACAAAAGGGTAACTAGGGAGAGAATAGAGCCCCTCAAAATCAGCAAGGCAGCCTTTGTGTGGAGCCGCAGAAAATGGGGGGGGGGGGGGGATACTAAATGAGTATTTTGCATCAGTATTTACTGTGGAAAAGGATAGGGAAGATATAGACTGTAGGGAAATAGATGATGATGACATCTTGCAAAATGTCCATATTACGGGGGAGGAAGCACTGGATGTCTTGAAATGGGTAAAGGTGGATAAATCCCCAGGACCTGATCAGGTGTACCCGAGAACTCTGTGGGAGCTAGAGAAGTGATTGCTGGGCCTCTTGCTGAGATATTTGTGAGCTTGACCTCGGTCGTGGGCAAGTTGTTGGAGGGAATCCTGAGGGACAGGATGTACATGTATTTGAAAAGGCAGGGACTGATTAGGGATAGTAACATGCCTTTGTGCGTGGGAAATCATGTCTCACAAACTTGATTGAGCTTTTTGAAGGAGTAACTAAGAGGATTGATGAGGGTAGAGTGGTAGATGTGATGTGGACTTCAGTAAGGTGTTCAATAATGTTCCTTATGGGAGACTGGTTAACAAGGTTAGATCTCACAGACTAAAAGGGAGAACCAGCCATTTGGATACAGAACTAGCTCAAAAGGTAGAAGACAATGTGTGGTGGTGGAGGGTTGTTTTTCAGCCTGGAGATCTGTGACCAGTGGAGTGCCACAAGGATCAGTGCTGGGTCCACTACTTTTTGTCATTTACATAAATGATTTGGATGCGAGCATAAGAGGTACAGTTAGTAAGTTTGGAAGTGACACCAAAATTGGAGATGTAGTGGACAGCGAAGAGGGTTACCTCAGATTACAACAGGATCTTGACCAGATGGGCCAATGGGCTGAGAAGTGACAGATGGAGTTTAATTCCAATAAATGCGAGGTACTGCATTTTGGGAAAGCAAATCTTAGCAGGACTTGTACACTTAATGGTAAGGTCCTAGGGAGTGTTGCTGAACAAAGAGAACTTGGAATGCAGGTTCATAGCTCCTTGATAGTGGACTCGCAGGTAGATAGGATAGTGAAGGTGGCGTTTTGTATGCTTTCGAGTTGCGGGGTCATGTTGTGGCTGTACAGGACACTAGTTAGGCCACAGTTGGAATATTGCGTGCAATTCTGGTCTCCTTCCTATCGGAAAGATGTTGTGAAACTTGAAAGGGTTCAGAAAAGATTCACAAGGATGTTGCCAGGGTTGGAGGATTTGAGCTATAGGGAGAGGCTGAACAGGCTGGGGCTGTTTTCTCTGGAGGCTGAGGGGTGACCTTATAGAGGTTTACAAAATTATGAGGGACATGGATAACGTAAATAGGCAAGGTCTTTTTTCTATGGTGGGGGGAGTCCAGAACTAGAGGGTATAAGTTCAGGGTGAGAGGGGAGAGATATAAAAAAAAAAGAGAACTACGCAGCAACTTTTTCACGCAGTGGGTAGTATGTGTATGGAATGAGCTCAAGAAGAAGTGGAAGAGGCTGGTACAATTGCAACATTTAAGAGGCATTTGGATGGGAATAAGAATAGGAAGGGTTTGGAGGGATATGGGCCGGGTGCTGGCAGGTGAGACTAGATTGGGATAGCTGGTCAGCATGAACTGAAGGGTCTGTTTCCATGCTGTACATCTCTTAGTTCTTAAAACTAATGCAACCAAAGGGTATGGGGCAAAAGGTAGGAACAGGGTACAGAGAGGTGATGGAAGCTGGTACAATTATAACATTTAAAAAAGGTATCTGGATGGGTACATGAATTGGAAGGGTTGAGAGAGATATTGATCAATTGCTGGCAAATTTAGGATATCTGGTCAGCATGAACAAGTCAGACCGAAGGGTCTGTTCCATGCTGTACATATATGACTCACTGATTGGAAGTGAGGGTTTGAAGGACAGAATGGCCTACATCTGCCCCTATTTCCTACGTTTCTATATTTCCTCTGATTTTCTGTAAACTTAAACCTGAAACTCTTCAAGCCACAATGTGACCAGGATAGGGTTAAATAAGAGCCTCCGTTATGAAACATGATGGAAGCAAAAATTTTTTTTTTTTTTTTTAAAAAGATGTCTAAAAGAAACCTAAACCTAGATTATTTGCTACAGCTGAGCAACGTCCTGCATTAAACATAACTCTGAAATGATGATTTCACCGATTAAGAAGGGCTACAACATGCAGAATAAGGAAGGCAACAGCACTCTCACTGCTCTTTTGCTCAAACAGGATATTAGTAAGTCTACTTCCTCAATTAGGCCAACATCAAGGGGCTGAGGGAAGGATGAAAATAAAGCTGTAATATTCATCATTATGTAACTGTATTTTTCCACCCGAGTTATGCCAGCTACCCACTTCACTGCCAAGAAAGTGACTCATTGCTGATTCCAAGAAAATTGTGCCAATGTGAAGAGGTAACCCATCCTTGCAGTAATTCTGCATGTTATTTGTAGTTCCTTAGGTTACTTCATTTAGTTTAATGTCACGCAAGTGCATGCTTTTGAGAAATTTTCATTTGGTCAATTCCACCCACCTTACACTGCACTCCGTAGAAAAATGAATCTGTTCCCATTTTTGCTGCATTGAAGTTAACTTAATACAATCTAATGACACTTAATTTTGCAGCAAGTTACTACAGCAGTTATTGTCAAACCAACAATACTGAAAACAAACAAACAAACAAACATTCAGTAGTGGATGATGAAAACAGATGCAACCGGACAATTCTATACTCAAAGTCCCAATGACTAAACCCAAAATGCCACCAAACATTTATTAATAAAGATGAAGGATAAAAAGCATTTAAAAAATGACTGATTAAGTTGAACAAAGCAAGAGTTAGGGCCATGTAGAGTAGAGGTGGTGGTGTAATGATAACATCACTGGACTAGCAATCCAGAAGCTAAAGGTCTGGGTACAAAGATCCAAATCCCATTGTGGTAGCTGGTAGAATTGAAATTAAATTAATAAAACTACTATTAAAGTTCAGATTTAAGAGAGTGACCATGATTTCAACATTGATTGTTGTAAAAACCCATCTACCTGTAGTTCATTAATGTCTTTTAGAGAAAAGGATTTTTTTTGTCTGTTCCTGATTTGGTTGACAGGTGACTGAAGATCCGCAGCGACGATATCCAATGGCCTAACAAGCTACTCAGTTCTATCAAGCCACGACAGAAACATCAATATAGAGAACAACTTTATTCCCTAAACCTTATTTATGGCAGACTACCAGGCATTGAATTGACGCACCAGAAACAAATGATACACCCAGCACTATTGACCCCACCAAGTCCTCTGGGGACTGGCGAAAAATATTAGTCCTTAAATCATTCCTTAAATCAGTATGACTATGTCCCAAACACCAAGAAGACATCCTGTCACACTGGCACAGCAACTCCACTGGAAGGTGCAGTCGAGAGGGAGCTGCCCTGGAGTCTTCAACATTGTATCAAGGGAGCATGAAATCTCCAGCTGATTATTATCTACCACATCCCCAACCCAGCTCCTCAGCTAACATACTCCATATTGAACACAACTTGGAAGCACTAGCGATAGTGACACAGAATGAATTGTGGGTGGGAGATTTCCACATCTATCATCATCAACAGCATCAGTAGCACCAATACCTCTAGGACATAACAGCTAAAAAGGCTGTGTAATAAATGGTAAGTAAGAGAGGAAATAAAGTATTTGACATTGGTTTCAGTGTATCAAACAAATGCATTTGTCCATGACAGTATTTTTGTGAGTGCTTAATCTTTACATAGTCTAAGTCCCATTTCCACATTGTTTGTGGATGTGGTGGTGTTAATCAAGTGGGCTACTTTGTATAGACAGTATCCAGCTAAGAGTGATTTTGCAGCTGCATTCACTAGGTAAGTGGTGAGCATTCTCCACACTCCTGATGTGTTCCTTATATAGATAATGGGCAGCCTTTGGGGAGTTAAGAGGTGGTTTACTTGCTGCAGGTTTCTTAGCTTCTGACTTTCTCTGCAGTGTCACCAAATCAAATAACAGGATGTCCCTCCCTAATGGTATTGTGGACCTACTAACACAGAATGGGCTGCAGTGGTTCAAGGATGGAACTTACCACCACCTTGGAGGGCACCACCTGGGAATGGGCATTAAATATGAGTTCAGTCAGCAAAACCCACATTCCATGAATTCATAATGGCTGCTGTACATACTTGCTAACATCCTGCTCCTTATCCCAGAAGGCACAAGCACTTCGGAATATGAATGTATACATGATTCAGACCATTTTAAAAAATTGACATTTTCTTTTCTGAAACAAAGTGAATACTCTCTCACCTCTCCACATTAGACTATCTATTATTTGTTGACTACTGACTTAATCTGTCTACATTTCTTTGCAATATCTTTCTGTCTGCCTCACAACGGACATCCTAACCTTGCCTCAGGTCTTCAGCAAGCTTGAATACATTGAACTACTTCTGGTTTCTTTGCCTAAGTCATGAATATAGATTGTAAATAGCAGAGATCATACTTCCGATCCTCTGGCACTCCACTAGTTATAGCCTGACAGTTATCCCTGTTCTCTGCTACTTTCCAATAACCAAATTTGGAAATTTTAATTTGGAACGTCATGACCAGTTCATCCACTACCTCTATAGCAACCTCTTAAACCCCAAGGTATTGAGTCCTGAAATTTTCTTGGCTTTTAGCCACTTAGGGGTTTTGATATTTTTTCTCTCTGATATTATCTAGCTTAAGTCCATCAAACATTTGCGGACAATAATTAAAGATCAAAGGAAGAATACGGATAGGAAGGTTTGCCTGTGGATGGCAAGGCAAAAGTGAGGACTGCAGATGCTGGAAACTAGAGTTTAGATTAGCATGATGCTGGAAAAGCACAGCAGGTCAGGCAGCATCTGAGGATAGGAAAATCAACATTTTGGGCAAAAGGCCTTCATCAGGAATAGAGGCAGGGAATCTCCAGGGTGGAGGCTCCCTGCCTCTATTCCTGATGAAGGGCTTTTGCCTGAAATGTCGCTTTTCCTGCTCCTTGGATTCTGCTTGATCTGCTGTGCTTTTCCAGCACCACTCTGATCTAAATGGTGGACAGAACATAGAACATTACAGCGCAGTACAGGCCCTTTGGCCCGCGATGTTGCACCGACCAGTCATACCAATGTGAAGCTCATCTAACCTACACTATTCCATGTGCGTCCATATGCCTGTCCAATGATGACTTAAATGTATTTAAAGTTGGCGAATCTACTACCGTTGCAGGCAAAGAATTCCATACCCTTACTACTCTGAGTAAAGAAACTACTTCTGACATCTGTCCTATATCTATCACCCCTCAATTTAAAGCTACGCCCCCTCGTGCTCGCCGTCACCATACTTGGAAAAAGGCTCTCCCTGTCCACCCTATCTAACCCTCTGATTTTCTTCTATGTCTCTATTAAGTCAACTCTCAACCTTCTCTAACGAAAACAGCGTCAAGGCCCTCTGCCTTTCCTCGTAAGACCTTCCCTCCATACCAGGCAACAGCCTAGTAAATCTCCTCTGCACCCTTTCCAAAGCTTCCACATCCTTCTTATAATGCGGTGACCAGAGCTGTACACAATACTCCAAGTGCAGCCGCACCAGAGTTTTGTACAGCTGCAGCATAATCTCATGGTTCCGGAACTCGATCCCTCTATTAATAAAAGCTAAAACACTATGCCTTCTTAACAACCCTGTCAACCTGGGTGGCAACTTTCAAGGATCTGTATACCTGGACACAGAGATCTCTCTGCTCATCTACACTACCAAGAATCTTACCATTAGCCCAGTACTTTGCATTCCGGTTACTCCAACCAAGGTGAATCATCTCACACTTGTCCGCATTAAACTCCATTTGCCACCTCTCAGCCTAGCTCATCTATGTCTCTGTAACCTACAACATCCTTTGTCAGTATCCACAACTCCACCAACCTTTGTATCGTTTGCAATTTTACTAACCCACCCTTCTACGCCCTCATCCAGGTAGTTCATAAAAATGACGAACAGCAGCGGACTGAACACTGACCCTTGCGCTACACCACTGGTAAGTGGACTCCAGGGTGAACATTTCCCCATCAACCACCACCCTCTGTCTTCTTTCAGCAAGCCAATTAATGATCCAAACTGCTATATTTCCCACAATCCCATTCCTCCACATTTTGTACAATAGCTTATTGTGGGAAACCTTATCAAACCCCTTGCTGAAATCCATATCCACCACATCAATCGGTTTACTCTCATCTACCTCTTTAGTCACCTTCTCAAAGAACTCAATAAGGCTCGTGAGGCACGACCTACCCTTCACAAAATCATGCTGACTATCCCTAATCAAATTATTCTTTTCTAGATGATTATAAATCCTCTCTCTTATAAGCTTTTCCAACACTTTACCAACAACTGAAGTAAGGCTCACTCATCTATATGGTACGGTAAGGTGCATGTTAAAAATCCATGTACATTTCATAAAACAAATAAAAAAGAGATTGAAATAGCAAGAGCAAAAGAACTCCGAAAAGGGACACCCAGAGAATGTCCCTTTCTCTGGACGTCGTTTCAGCTACTTGATCAGCGCTGCAAATTATAGAGATCGTCTTCTAGAAGGCAATTCAGAATGACTGGAGCACAACTGGAATGGAGACATCACAGAGTCTTTACATGACAGCTGCAGTAAATTCATATGGTACAAGACAGATGAGTGTGGCAGGTCACGGCAGAAGATCTCCTGCAAGTGATAGCTATAAGTAGCAGCCCCACCACTCATCAAGCTCTTTATTTTGGTCTTTTTTGGTCTTCTATTGAAATGAAACACAAAATAATTGTTCATGATTGCCATTTCCTCGTTCCCCAAGTGTTTATTGTTCTTTATTTTGATAAAAGCAGACAACACAGAAAATACTCCGATCAGGCAGCATCTGTGGTGACAAACAGTAAACATTTAATGTCGAAGATCTCCACAAATGTTGCCTGATGTTCTGTATGTTGCCAGAATTTTATGCTTTTATTTCAGATTTCCAGCATTGATCGTTTTGGAATCAATGTTTACAATAGCTATTGGCGTTTTGGTGGAAAAATCATGTGCAGAGACAGTGCCAAAACAAAGAGAAAAGGAGAGATGGAATTAGGAGAGGGATAAAGACCTGGCATTTCCCCAGCTGTCTACCACGTGCATATGCACAGATTAAAAAAACATTACTCTTGTTTTACTTTCTTCATTTTTGCTGCTTGAATGTATATTTTATTCTCGCAGGTCACTTTTCTGCCCTTCACAAGATCAGTTCAACAGAAATACATATAAAATTCTACTAATGGTGTTATCACATTTTAAATCTTCTGCATTCCACATACAGATATTTCTAGTGCATTCTGAGTCAATTGAACTTTATTACCTACTATCAGATAGAACAGACCCTGACTTCATTGGAATAAAATAAAATTAAACTCAAATGAATTTTGCTCATTATGGTTAGCATGATCTTGTTCCTGCTCCAATTGGAAAAGATCCTTCCATTTTGTAATATTTTGTACAACTAATAAAAGACCTGGAAAATCAGAAACTCATGACATTATAATTCAATATCAAACAGCAGGTTTCCTGTAGAGTTGAATGCTAAAGTGAAATTTTTCTAAAAAAGAACTTCCATCTATGATGAAAGAGTACCAGCAGAGTGCATTTACGTAGTAATTTGCCATCATTAACAAATGCATTGCTCTCATTAAAACAAAAATAGACCAATGTAATTGGTCACTAAGACTGGTAAACAATTATAATACATGTGATTTTTTTTTGTCATAGCAAATATTAACCCTCTATATGGATAGAGAACAGGCTCAAAAAGGTAGAAGACAGAGGGTGGTGGTGGAGGGTTGTTTTTCAGACTGGAGGCCTGTGACCAGTGGAGTGCCACAAGGATCAGTGCTGGGACCTCTACATTTTGTCACTTATGTAAATGATTTGATGTGAGCTTAAGAGGTATAGTTAGTAAGTTTGCAGATGACACCAAAATTGGAGGTGTAGCAGACAGCAACGAAGGTTACCTTGGATAACAACAGGATCTTGATCAGATGGGCCAATGGGCTTAGGAGTGGCAGGTGGAGTTTAATTTAGATAAATGCAAGGTGCTGCATTTTGGGAAAGCAAATCTTAGCAGGACATATACACTTAATGGTAAGGTCCTAGGGAGTGTTGCTGAACAAAGAGACCTTGGAATGCAGGTTCATAGCTCCTTGAAAGTGGAGTCGCAGGTAGATAGGATGGTGAAGGCGGCGTTTGGTATGCTTTCCTTTATTGGTCAGAGTATAGAGTACAGGGTTAGGAGGTCATGTTGCGGCTGTACAGGACATTGGTTAGGCCACTTTTGGAATATTGCGTGCAGTTATGGTCTCCATCCTATTGGAAGGATATTGTGAAACTTGAAAGGGTTCAGAAAAGATTTACAAGGAAATTGCCAGGGTTGAAGGATTTGAGCTACAGGGAGAGATTGGATAAGCTGATTTCCCTGGGGCTTCGGAGGCTGAGTGGTGACCTTATAGAGGCTTTAAAAAATCATGAGGGGCATGGATAGGGTATTAGAAAAAGTCTCTTCTCTGGGGTGGGGGGAGTCCAGAACTAGAGGGCATAGGTTTAGGGTGAGAGGGGAAAGGTATAGAAGAGACACAAGGGGCAACCTCGTCACACAGAGGGTGGTGAGTGTATGGAATGAGCTGCCAGAGGAAGTGGTGGCCGGTACAATTGCAACATTTAAGAGGCATTTGGATGGGTATATGAATAAGAAGGGTTTGGAGGGACATGGGCCGAGTGCTGGCAGTTGGGACTAGATTGGGTTGGGATATCTGGTCGGTACGACGAGTTGGATCAATGGGTCTGTTTCCGTGCTGGACATCTTTGACTCTACAAGACAAAGCAGATTAAAAACCACAGATCCAGGATCTGGAGATGATAAATTTAAACTGATATTTAGTGAGTAAATGCCAGTGTTTTACCTGAAGCTTACATATCCTTCAATATTAGAAACTGGATGAGGATATCGTGGTATTGAAGGATTCAACAGATGTTTCTTAGAGCTAACAATTATATATAAAATGGCATTTCTCAGGCATGAAGCCTCTGCATTAGTATTGAAAAAAAACGTTCAAAGAGCAGGATAATTTTACAGCATGTCATGGATTGTTAGTCCAGTGACATTTCCACTTCACTACCAACTTATTGTCAAGATATTCTAATATTGGCATAATTTAATTGAAACAAACAAGGAGTCACCCTCACAAAAGATGCCATTTACAAGTTTGCTGATGACACCATCACAGTTCGTCGAATCTCAGATGGCAATAAAACAGACTACAGAGGGGAGGTGGAGGACCTGGAAAAATGGTGCACCGAGAACAACCTCACTCTCAATGCTGGCAAAACCAAGGAATTCATTACTGACTTTCAGCGGGATGTTACTCATGTGTCTCCCTCCACCACACACACATTAACAGCATAGAGGTGGAACGAGTAGAGAGTGTCAAGCTCCTGGGAGTTGTCATCCACAACCACCTTTCTTGGACTCTTCACGTGGATGCACTGGTCACAAAGGCCCAATGTCTCTTTTTCCTCAGGCAGCTGAGGAAATTTGGCATGATGGCGAATACCCTTACCAACTCTTATTAGGTGTGCCATCGAGAGCATTCTGTCTGGATGTATCACTACCTGGTATAGCAACTGTACCATTCAAGATTGGAGACTGTAACAGAGCGTGGTGAACTTGGTCTGGACAATCATAAAGGCCAACCTCCCATCTATAGAATCCATCTACCAGGCCCACTGTCAAGGAAAGGCTGCCAGCATTCTCAAAGATCCACTCCACCCTGGCAATGTTTTTCTACAACCTCTACCACTGGGGAGAAGGTACAGAAGCCTGAACACACACACCAGCCGGTTTCGAAACAGTTTCTACTCTACTGTTGTTAGAATACTGAATGGACTCTCAAACTCTTAGCATTCGCCTGTAGCTGTGTTTTTGTTTTTGCTGCTGTTTACCCATTATTTACTATCTGTGCTATTAAACTCTGATCTGTCTGTATTGCTCACAAGACAAAGCTTTTCACTGTGCCTCGGTACATGAGACAATAAATTCAATTCAAGTCATCCTAGCATGGACTCTTGGAGAATCACTGTCTACTATCCCATCTGCAAAATAAACATTTACTACTTTTCACAGTTTTTTGTTAGCAAACCATTTTATTTTACAAAAACTCCATAACCAATATACACGTTATACTTCAAATTGGCTCTTGCTCCTTAGTATTACTTGTCTCAACCTTATGGCAGAATAGTCACTGTTACTCGTATTTGGCACTTTCCAACATCAGTGTCTTCCCTAGTCAGTACTACCATGTCACTGATTTTATCAAGCCCTATTTTTTCTGAGTACTTTATATCCTGAAATATTTAACCCCCATGCTTCACCAATTAAAGTTACATTTCTGTTATTGTTACAACAACATATTCTCACACGGCTACATGTGCTTGTAGCTCACGATACCAACTTGCAACAATGGATGCATTTATTACATACAATTGTTAGAATCTTTTTCTTGAGATTCTTATACACATGATGCAACTGCAATGCGCCAACTTCTGTCAACAGCCAAAATTTATTATGTACAGGCTTTGGAGGATCACTTAACACTCTTCACAATGCTTGCAGAGAGTGTCAAGGAACAGTTGTCCCTTTAATACAAACTTTTACATCACAGTCAGTAACACCCATGAGACAGACTCCAGCCTCTCCCCATGGTCATATGCCACTCAAGACATAATGTAGTGATTTGATTATTTCCAGAAATCCCGTGATGCAGATTATTCCTTAATGGCAAGATTTGGTGTAAATCTTTTTTTTAAACTACAGGGTGTGGTCAGAACTTTGACTGCAATGTTCTGAATAGGAAATGATCATGTAAATTTACTCTGAATAGTAGGAGATGACAATGTAATTTTTTTTACATTCTACCTGCACACAGAGAAACATACCACCCAGCTCCAGGGACATCCAATTTTCTTGAAGGTCAGCACAGCAAATTAACCTCTTAACATCTCACAATGTTATAATGTTGTCCTTACAATCCTCCTGGTCACCATTGGTCCATTCCATCTAACATAGGGTTATTCCCTTTTCTAATATTACTTAACTCACTTGTGCACCTTCTACCAGTTTTCTACTTTTGTATGTAGTTCCCATTACCCTGTCAATTTAGTTGCAAGAAATCCCCCTAATCACACTAGCGTTCCCACAAGATTATTGGCCCCCGTCCTCTAAGATTGCAACCTGCCTCTTGTTATTTTATTTATAAAGTAGGAGCCTTCTACCCAGAACAGGTCCCAATGCCCCAAGAATCAGAAGCCCACCATCCTGTTCCGTGCCTTAAACCACCATTTTGATCCTCCTCGTCTTATTTCTATTTGCACTGTTTAAAAACCTCTTACATTTGGATGGGAAATCCTAAATTTTGCTGACATGTTGAACAGGTAGAAGTTTAATTGCTTCACATTTTCATGCATTTGTTTTCCTTTTCAACACTGCCAAGGGAAAGTCGTGTGTGATCAGTAAAGCACACATACCTTAGGAGACAATGCTCGAGTATGAAATAGAGTGTATAGTATGAATTTGGTTCTCATGGGATTTCGGTGCACTGAGTGAGTAGGTGCTTAACTAAGGATTATTGCAAATTTTAGATTCCTTATTTTAAACTATTCCATGTTCCTATGAATTGGAGGGTAGCTAATGTAAACACACTATTTGAAAAAAAAGGAAGTAGAGAGAAAACAGGGAATTATAGGTCAGTTAGCCTGACATCCATAGTGGGGAAAATGCTAGAGACAACCATAAAGATTTAATAGCAGAGGACTTTGAAAACAGGGACAAGATCAGATAGAGACAGTATGGTTTTACAAAAGGGAATCACGCTTGACAAATCTACTGGAATTTGTTGTGGAGGATGCAACTAGTAGAGTTGATAGGAGAGGGCTAGTGGATATAATTCACTTAGCTTTCAGAAGGCATTTAATAAGACCCAACATAAACAAATAGTAACTACATTCAAAGCACACAGGATCAGGCATAGTGTACTGACAGAGAACTGGTTTGTGGACAGGAAACAAACAGTAGGAATAACAGACGGTTTTCTAAGTGACAGGTAGCGGGCTACTGCAGGGATCAGTGCTTGGACTGGAGCTATTCACCATATATATTAGTGATTTCACCGAGAGGAGTAAATGTAATATCTCCAAGTGTGTAGATGACACAGAGCTGAGTGTAAAGATGAACAATAAGGAGGATGCAGAGGTGCAACAGTGTGATTTGGAGAAGTTGACTAAATGAGCAAATGCATGGCAGGTGAAGTACAATGTGGAGAAATGGGAGGTTCTTCACTTCTGTAGAACATAAAAGCAAAATTATCTGAATGGCTTTAGATTGGGAAATGGGGAGAGATATAACAAGACCTGGGTGTCCTTGTACACCAATCACATGCAGATGTAGCAGGTAGTGAAGTGGCAAATGGTACACTGGCCTTCCGAGTGAGAAGATTAAAGTAAAGGAGCAGGGATGTGCCGGGGCTTGGCGAGACCACACCTGTCAAATTATGCAGAGTTTGGTCTCCTTATCGGAGGAGATTGTTCTGGCTATAGAGGGAGACTATTCGGGAGAAACTGAACAAGAGACCGAGTGGAACATGAGCCACCATCGTATAGAACGATGGAGCAGGCTCGAAGGGTCAAACTCCTGAGCCTATTTTCTATAGATTAGATTAGATTAGATTACTTACAGTGTGGAAACAGGCCCTTTGGCCCAACAAATCCATATCGACCCGCTGAAGAACAACCCACCCAGTCCCATTCCCCTACATCTAATACTATGTGCAATTTAACCTGGCCAATTCACCTAACCTGCACATTTTTGGACTGTGGGAGGAAACTCACGCAGACACGGGGGAGAATGTGCAAACTCCACACAGACAGTTGCCTGAGGCGGGAATTGAACCCGGGTCTCTGGTGCTGTGAGGAAGCAGTGCTACCCACTGTGCCACCCCATAGATTAATAATAAATTAAATATTCATTAATCCTAGATTTTATTAATACTTGGAAGGCTTGTTAGTGTTGGTATAGTCTTATTTTAACAGTTTAACTCGACCCGAAGAATGCACAGCCTGTACTATATGGGAACTCCAAGACATTGCTCTAGTTCTGGTTAACCATTTACACAGGAAGCAGCAGCAGTCGGAGCAGTTTGAGCTCTGGGTTTCAGAACAAAATCAGCACCTGTCACCACTGTGGTGTAGCAGGGAGGCTGAGAGCCATTGGATAGTATCTTCATAGATGCAGTTACTCTACAGTTTCAGAGCCTGAAAGAAGAGAGGAAATAGGTGACCATATGCCATTCAAGTTATACAAAAGAAAAAGGTACCATAGGAGTCCCTGGCGTGCAGATGAAAGTGATAGTTTTCCTATGGGGCAAGAGTGGAAAGGAGGGTTCACAAAACTCAACAGAACAGCCATAATGATAAACAATTCAATACTGTGGCAACAGTTAGATGTTCCTACAGTCAGGGACATGAACTCAATGGTTTGTTTCCTCGGTGTCAGGTCAAGGATGTTATGGAATGGCTCAATCCTGATAGGGGAGGATAACAGCCAGCAGTTACAGTCTATATTGGAACCAATGACATTTGGATAAAAAGGGATGGTGTTCTGGAGTCAGAAATTTGAAGAATTAGGTAAGATTGGTTTTACAGATCGGCACAACATCAAGGCCAGTACCGCGCTGTAATGTTCTATGTAAAAAAAAACTACCAAGCAGAACACCTGAAATAGTCATCTCTGGATTATATACAGCACCATGCACAAATGGGAAGAGAAATAGGAAGCTGAGACAGACAAATGTGCGGCTGGAAAGCTAGCATAGAAGGGAGGACTTTATACCTTAGTCTGGTTCTGGAGAAGATGGAACCTGTTCAGGTCTGAGTTTACACGGGAACAAAGCTAGGACTGGAGTTCCTCATGGGATGTTTCGAGCGTGCTACAAGGAAGGGTTCAAACTGACTCAGCAGGGGTGAGAACCAAGAGATAATATCAGAGGGAAATATGGATGGGCACAGAATACACAAAAAGATAGCTAGCATTTGAATAGGGAATAGCAAGTTAAAAGGTACAGTCACAGCAGGGGGGCGGGGGGGGAGGAATAAAGTCTAAATTAGAGTTACCGTGCATGTATGGGAATATGCAAGTGCGGTAAAGAGGGCAGATGAGTTACAGACTCACTGTGAAATGGAAACATGATAAAGAATCTATAACAGGGGATCTGATCCAGGAAAGGCAGAACGGAATTAAATCTTAGAACAGAGAACGTTACAGAGCAGTACAGGTCCTTCGGCCCTGGATGTTGCACCGACCTCTGAAATTAATCTGCTGCCCATCTAACCTACAGCGTTCCATTATTATCCATATGTACAACCAGTGCCCATTTAAATGCCATTAATGTCAGTGACTCTACTACTGTTGCAGGTAGGTCATTCCTACTACTCTCTGAGTAAAGACACTACCCCTGATATCTGTTCAAAATCTATTACCCCTCAATTTAAAGCTATTTCTCCTTGTGTTAGCTCTCACCATCCGAGGAAAAAGGCTCTCACTGTCCACTCTATCTAATCTGCTGATTATCTTATACATCTCAATTAAGTCACCTCTCACAACCTTCTCCTCTCCAACAAAAACAGCCTCAGCTCCCTCAGCCTTTCCTCATAAGACCTTCCTTCCATACCAGACAACATCCTAGTAAATCTCCTCTGAACTCTTTCCAAAGCTTCCACATCCTTCCTATAATGTGGTGACCAGAACCGTACGTAATACTCTAGGTGCAGCCTTACCAGTGTCTTGTACAGCTGCAGCATGACCTCGTGGCTCCAAAACTCAATTCCCCCTACCAATGAACACCAACACACCATATGCCTTCTTACCAATCCTATCAACCTGGGTGGCAACTTTCAGGGATTTATGCACCTGGACACAGAGATCTCTCTGTTAATCTACACTGCCAAGAATTTTCCCATTAACCCAGTACTCTGCATTCTTCTTGGGAAGTGAATCACCTCACACTTTTCCACATTAAACTCCATTTGCCACTTCTCAGCCCAGCTCTGCATCTAATCTATGTCCCTCTGTAACCCACAACATCTACACGCACGATCTACAACTCTGCCTACCTTTGTGTCATCTGCAAATTTACTAACCCAACCTTCTACGCCCACATCCAGATCATTTATAAAGATGACAAACAGCAGTGGCCCCAAAACAGATCCTTGTGGCCCACTACTGGTTACTGAGCTCCAGGATGAACATTTCCCATCAATCACCACCCTCTGTCTTCTTTCAGCTAACCAATTTCTGAGCCAACCCACTAAATCACCTTCAATTCAGAAACTCTGTATTTTGTGCAATAGCCTACTGTGTGGAACCTTATCAAATGCCTTACTCAAGTCCATATACATGTCAATCGCTTTACCTTCAACTACCTGTTGTGTCACATTTTCAACGAACTCAATAAGGTTAGTTTGGCACGATCTACCCTTCACAAAACCATGTTGACTATCCCTAATCAAATTATTCCTTGCCAGATGATAATAAATCTTATCTCTTATTACCTTTTCCAACACCTTACCCACAACTGAAGTAAGGCTCACTGGCCTATAATTGGGAGTTGTCCCAACTCCCCTTCTTAAACAAGGAACAACATTTGCTATCCTCCAGTCTTCTGGCACTACTCCTGTCAACAATTATGACAAAGATCAAAGTCAAAGGCTCTGCAATCTCCTCCCTGGCTTCCCAGAGAATGAGGATAAAATCCATTTGGCCCAGGCATCTTATCGATTTCCAGATCTTCCAAAATTGCAAAACCCACCTCTTCGTCAACTGTAATCCCATCTAACCTAACAGCCTGTACCTCCATATTCTCAGTAATATTGCCATTTTCCAAAAATGTATTCATTAAGCACTTCCCCATGACCTCAGATTCCACACACAATTTCCCACTATTATCTTTGATCAGCCCTAATCTTACTCTAGTCATTCTTTTATTCCTGATATACCTATCAAAAACCTTAGGGTTTTCCTTGATCCTACCTGCCTGCAACTTCTCATGGACCATCCTGGCTCTTCTTAGCCCGGTCTTTAGATCTTTTCTAGTCAACTTATAACTATCAGGCCCCCTAACTGAGCCTTCACGCCTCATCCTCACAGAAGCCGCCTTCTTCCCCTTGACAAGAGATTCAACTTCTTTAGTAAACCATGGCTTCCTCTCTCAGTCACTACCTCCCTGTCTGATAAGACCCATAGTAGCTGTTCCTTGAATAAGCTCCACATTTCAAGTGTGGGTCCATCCCCTGCAGTTTCCTTCCCCATCTTATGCATCCTAAATCTTATCTAATCGTATTATAATTGCCTTTCCCCCAATTATACCTCTTTCCCTGATGTATATACCTATCCCTGCCCATTGCTATTGTAAACATAAGCAAATTGTGGTCACTATTGCCAGAGTGCTCACCTACCTCCAAATCTAACACCTGGCCGGGTTCATTACCCAGTACCAAATCTAATATGGCATCTCCCCTTGTTGGCCTGTCTACATACTGTCAGAAAACCCTCCTGCACACATTGAACAAAAACTGACCCAGCTAAACTACTTGAACTATCGTATTCCAGTCAATATTGGGGAAGTTGAAGTCCTCCATAACAACTACCTTGTCACACTCACTCCTATTGAGAATCATCTTTGCTATCCTTTCCTCTACATCTCTGGAACTACTCAGAGGCCGATAGAAAATTCCCAACAAGGTGACCTCTCCTTTCCTGTTTCTAACCTCAGGCCAAACGACCTCAGTGGACAAATCCTCAAACATTATCTCAACTGCTGTAATATTACCCTTGACCCCCCCCAACTTTACCATCTTCTCTGTTCTTACTGAAATATCCAAATCCCAGAATCTGCAACAACCATTCCTGTCCCTGCTCTAACCATGTCTCTGAAATGGCCACAACATTGAAATCCCAGGTACCAACCCATGCTGCAAGTTCACCCACCTTATTCCAGATGCTCCTGGCATTGAAGTACACACATTTCAAACCAACAACCTGACTGCCAGTGCCCTCTCGCGACCTTGTAAACTATCCCTGACCTCACTACCCTCAACCTCCTGTATCCTGGAACTACAACTCAGGTTCCCATTTCCTTGCTGCATTAGTTTAAACCACCTCAAAGAGCATTAGCAAATCTGCCCCCCACGATATTGGTGCACCTTTGGTTCAGGTGAAGATCATCCTGTTTGTAGAGGTCCCATCCTCCCCAGAAAGAGTGCCAATTATCCAAGAATCCAAAACCCTCCCTCTTGCACCATCCCTGCAGCCACGTGCTTAGCTCTGCTCTCTCCCTGTTCCTCGCTTCACTCACACGTGGCACTGGCAACAGACCAGAGGTAACAACTCTTTGTTCTAGCACTAAGCTTCCCCCCTAGCTCCCTGAATGTCTGCCTTAGATATGAAGAAAGGTGGGGATCTGTCATTGGTGCCTATGTGAACCATGAATTGGGGCCGTCTCCCCTCCCCCTCAAGGATCCCAAAAAAACACAATCGGAGACATCACTAACCCTGGACCTGGGAGGCAACACCAATTGTGAGTCTCTCTCGTTCCCACAGAACCTCCTATCTGTCCCCCTAACTATGGAGCCCCCAATGACTAAAGCTCTGCTCTTCTTCCTGGATACAAGTTTTTCAGGAACAGATGAGAAAGGATCAAGGACAGAATCAATTTGGCTCAAGGCATTTAAAAAAAAAGATAGTTACGTTGTGGGCTACAGCGCACAAAACAGAAAGGACAGAGGAAGTTAGCAAGAAAATCAAAGAAAGAGATGCAAAACAAATGACAGTTACAATGGGGAACTGTAACTGAATATAGACTAGGATAGTAGCCATGATGTGGAGGAGCCGGTGTTGGACTTGATAGGACAAAGTTAAAAAACTCACAATGCCAGGTTATAGTCCAACAGGTTTATTTGGAAGCACTAGCGTTTGGAGCGCTGCTCCTTCATCAGGTCCCTGTGAAGGAACAGCACTCTGAAAGTTAGTGTTTCCAATTAAACACGTTTGATTATAACCTGGTGTTGTGTTTTTTCTTAACATAGACTAGGATAGTAGTAGCTTAAAGGGCAGAGAGAGAAAAGCAAGAGTTTCTGGAGTCTATTTCGAAGAATTTTTCACAGTTTACAGCCCAATTTTAAAAAAGTGCTGCAGCACCCAGTTCTGGGGAGTGAGTTGGGCTAGGTAGATCAAGTATCTGTGACAGGACATTTTGGGATAGTCGGGATTATACCTAGGATCTAGGGTGACAATGATTAAGGTTAATGAATAATCCAGAATAAGAGAAATTTAAAAAAATCAGTGGGTTAAGAATCGAGCTGGGTGAATAAAGTGGAGTCAAAGGTTGGCAAATCTTCAAAAAGATTCCATACTAATCAAGATATTGTCCCTCTAAGGGAAAGATAGGGCAAACAAATCTGGAGCCCCTTAGATGTGAACAGTAATAGAAATGATGATAAAAAGAGATGAAAAGCTTCTAACGATTGTTCTCAAATCAGTTTTCTGAAAATGATGAATATTGAAGATCCCAAAGTGTCCAAAGTTGGGGGTGGAGGGTGGGGGGGGGGGGGGGGGGGGGGGGGGGGGGGGGGGGGGGGGGAGTGGGTGGAAGAACAAATAAAGAGGTGCAAAAGCAGCTCATGGAAAGATTCTGGCAGATTTTGTAAAAGGGAATTCTGAAGTCTTCTACAGACATACAGATAGTAAAATGGTGGTAAAGGGAGGACTGGTGCTGAATAGAACCAAAAATGGGATTTACGTATAGATAAAAAGCTAGGCCAATTTATTAAATGAATACTTTGCATCAGAGTTTATCAAAGAGAAAGATGCTGCCCAGTCCATATGAAAGAGAGGGAAAGTCAATCACGAGAAAAAGGTACAGAATAGGATGCCTGGACTTAAAGTTGACAAGGAACCAGATGAGATGCATTCAAGGATTCTCAAAGAAGAGTGTGGGGAAATTGTTGTAGCACTGAATAACTTTCCAGTCTTCCTTCAACACAAGGTTGTCCTCTGGCTGGAGAATTGCAAATGTTACACTCTCTTTCAAAAAAAAACAAAGCAAGGTTAAGCCAGTCAGTTTAACTTGAATTGTTGAGAGCCATCTAGAAACAATAGTTCAGGCAAAAGTCAATGAGCACATTGATGGGTTAATAGGGAGAGCCAGCCTGTTATTCTTACAGGAACATCTTGTTCAACTAACTTGGAGTTTTTTTTGTAAAAAATTAGGGTTGATTAGGGCAATTTTTTTTTTTTTTAAGTACAGTATGTGGACTTTCAGAAGGAATTTGACATAGGGCTGTACAAAAGACCTGTGAAAGTGGAAATTGAGAGCTCATGGAATAAAAAAAAAGCACAGTAACACCACAATATTAAATTGGCCAAGTGTTAGGCAACCCCAATAACAGTCAGGCTGGGGGAAGGTTTATCGTGGAGATCCCAGGGATTAGCACTGGAATCCTTGTTTTTCATTATATGTATTAAATAATCTACACCGTGAGGGACTCAGCATAATTTCAATTTTTTCAGATGATATAAAAAACTTGGGGCATTGTATACTGTGAAACTATGTGTCAAATTCCAAAAGAACATAGACAAGATGATGGAATGGGTGGATATGTAGCTGATCAAGTTCAGTGCAGACAAATGTCGGTTATAGAGTCATTGAGATGTACAGCATGGAAACAGATCCTTCAGTCCAGCCCATCCATGCCGACCAGCTATCCCAACCCAATCTAGTCCCACCTGCCAGCACCCGGCCCATATCCCTCCAAACCTTTCCTATTCATATACCCATCCAAATGCCTTTTAAATGTTGCAATAGTACCAGCCTCCACCACATCCTCTGGCAGCTCATTCCATACACATACCACCCTCTGCGAGAAAATGTTACCCCTGACGTCTCTTCCATATCTTTCCTCTCTCGCCCTAAACCTATGCCCTTTAGTTCTGGACTCCCCGACCCCAGCGAAAAGACTGCCTACTTACCTGATCCATGCCCCTCAAGCCTCTATAAGGTCACCCCTCAGTCTCTGACACTCCAGGGAAAACAGCCCCAGCCTGTTCAGCCTCTCCCTCTAGCTCAAACCCTCCAACCCTGGTAACATCCTTGAAAGGGTTCAAAAAAGATTTACAAGTTTCACAACATCTTTCTAATAGGAAGGAGACCAAAATTGCACGCAATATTCCAACGGTGGCCTAACCAACATCCTGCACAGCCGCAACATGACCTCCCAACTCCTGTACTCAATACTCTGACCAATAAAAGAAAGCATACCAAACACCACCTTCACTATCCTATCTACCTGCGACTCTACTTTCAAGGAGCTATGAATCTGCAATCCAAGGTCTCATTTTTCAGCAACACTGCCTAGGACCTTACCATTAAGTGTATAAGTCCTGCTAAGATTTGCTTTCCCAAAATGCAGCACCTCATTTATCTGAATTAAATTCCATCTGCCACTTCTCAGCCCATTAGCCCATCCAGTCAAGATCCTGTTGTAATCTGAGGTAACCCTCTTCACTGTCCACTACACCTCCAATTTTGGTATCATCTGCAAACTTACTAACTGTACCTCTTATGCTCACATCCAAATCATTTATGTAAATGACAAAACTAGGGGACCCAGAACCGATCCTTGTGGCACTCCACTGGTCACAGGCCTCCAGTCTGAAAAACAACCCTCCACCATCACCCTCTGTCTTCTACCTTTGAGCCAGTTCTGTATCCAAATGGCTAGTTCTCCCTGTATTCCATGAGATCTAACCTTGCTAATCAGTCTCCCATGGGGAACCTTGTCGAATGCCTTACTGAAGCCCATATAGATCACATCTACAGTTCTGCCCTCATCAATCTTCTTTGTTACTTCCTCAAAAAACTCAATCAAGTTTGAGACATGATTTCCCATGCACAAAGCCTTGTTGACTATCCCGAATCAGTCCTTGCCTTTCCAAATACATGTACATCCGGTCTCTCAGGACTCCCTCCAACAACTTGCCCACCACCGTCAGGCTCACTGGTCTGTAGTTCCCTGGCTTGTCCTTACCACCCTTGTCAAACAGTGGCACCACATGAGCCAACCTCCAGTCTTCCGGCACCTCACCTGTGACTATCGATGATACAAATATCTCAGCAAGAGGCCCAGCAATCACTTCTCTAGCTTCCCACAGGAGTTCTGGGGTACACCCGATCAGGTCCTGGGGATTTATCCAAATTTATGCATTTCAAGACATCCAGCACTTCCTCCTCTGTAGTATAGACATTTTGCAAGATGTCACCATTTATTTCCCTACAGTCTATATCTTCCATATCCTTTTCCACAGTAAATACTAATGCAAAATATTCATTTAGTGTCTCCCCCATTTTCTGCGGCTCCACACAAAGTCCGCCTTGCTGATCTTTAAGGGGCCTTATTCTCTCCCTAGTTACCCTTTTGTCCTTAATTACATTTGATACATTTGGTGGGAAGGACATGGCGAAACAAGATCAAGGGTGCAATTCTAAAGGGAGTGGAGGAGCAGAAGAACACAAGTGTGTGTATATACACATACACACACACATATATATAAGCCTTTAAAAGTGGAAAGGCAGGTTGGGATGTGGTGCAGGGAGGTACAGGAAAAGGCATCTGACAAAATGCCAATTTGAAGAACCAGTGTAGACAAAAATAAGATAAAAAGGCCTCCATCTGAGATTCAATGAAGAGACTTGGAGATATTTTACTGCATTAAGGATGACAAATAAAGACATACAATCTGTTGCTGTATTACCCCAGACATCCTCACAATCTCTCTGCTGCATTCAGCTGTGCTAACACCATCAACTCTCTCCACCCTGGAGGCTCCCTGCATCATTCCTGATGAAGGGCTTTTGCCCAAAACATCCATTTTCCTGCTCCTTGGATGCTGCCTGACCTGCTATGGCTTTCCAGCACCACTCTAATCCCAACTCCATCCACAGTCTAGCACTCAGCTTCCACCTAGTTCCATGCTTAACAGCCAGAGAATTCTCTGCAAAGGATGATGGGGACCCCAGAGATTTATCTTTTGCCCCTTTATTTCTCAACAACATGCTGCCTCAAAATCAAAAGATACGATATCCACATGCATACTGCCAACAGGCTGGTTTATCTCACCACCACGCTTTTCAAGTTATCCTTTGCCTTTGGATTTTCAAACACAAATTCCATTCCCCAATCCAGCTGCTGTTTCAGGCTGATCATAATTGTTGGCAACCTTTGTTTATATGACCTGGAGGGAAATTTCTGGACCTGGATCCTTCCATCAGCAAGTCCCTTTCTTCCACTTCGGAGCAAGCTGTACTCTCCCACAACACGTTCGCTACTGAAATCCTTACCCACCTTTTGTTTACTCCACCTGGACCATTCCACTGCTTTTTCCTTGGCACCCCTTTATTCTGAGACTATGTCCACTGGTCCTAGACTCTTGCACAAGGAGAAACATCCCAAAATAACTCCATAGACACCAGTATCTCATCACCAAGTCAGTCTTTATTTACAGGTAAAGAGTTCTCAAGACTAATCCAGGTGACCATTTAACCAGACTACAATACCTATGATCAGAAATGCATTTGTTTTCAACAAAAACAAAAATTCAATATTGGCCTGAAGGTTCCTCAAAAGAAATAGAAGACAAAATGCTGAGTAGTTATCAAAACAAGGGTAAAATACTGAGGATGCTGGAGATTGGTAATAAAAACAAAAATATGCTGGGGAAACTTCCCCTGGCATCCCTTGGTATTAACAACTTTGAGTCCTCCACTCTCAAACTACTGGAGAGTACCACTAACCAGAAAACAAACAGGACCAGCCATCAATATACCATGGCTGTAAGAACCACGTGCAAACTCGGAATGAAGTGCTTATCTCACCTTTTTGACTCCACCATCGCCAAGGCACAAGTCAGGAATTTGATGAAACACACTCAGCTTGCCTGGATGAATACAACTCCAATAACATGCAAGAGATTTGACACCATCCATGACAAAGCAGCCCAAATCGCCTCCAATATGCATGCCATTAATCACTGATGCCCAGTGGAAGTGGCATACACAACCTACAAAATGCACTGAGAAACCCACTTCCAAATCTATTACCTCTACCAGCCAGAAGAACCAAGGCAGTAGAAGCATGGTAACACTATCAGCAAGGTTCCCTCCATGTAACACACCATCCTGACTTGAAACTATATTGTTTCGTTACAACCTTGAGATTTCAAGCCATTGCCGAGCCAACAATATTTACATCCTGCAAACTAAACAAAATCCCACAATTCTATTCATTACAAATAAACACTTCAATTCAATACATTTGCCATTTTGTTGAGTTTAATTTTCTCTAATACTTCTACTATCACTATGATATAATGAATACTAACATTTTAGTTCCTGTCTGGACATCTTTATGAAATGACTAGGCCAGAATTTTCCAAAGGTTTTCCCACTATGACCCTGTTTCAAGTTCTAAAAACTGTCACATTCCCCTAGTGAGACCAATAAGAATGGGAGGGGGAGTGGGAAAGACCCAAGACAGCTTTGCAGACGTGCGAAGAGCTGCAGGACTGTGTGTCCACAGTGCCGAAGCACCGTTGAAGTAATTTCACTGGAGCTCCATGCCACCAATTGCAGCCTACAGCTGGTGATCCCTAAAATCTCAGCTTGCAGACCCACTGGGGTCTTGACTCCCACTTGGGATGCCTCGGACTAATTATTCAACAATTACAAAATTCATTTTTGTAGAACTGTTGTAATATGGATTCCAAGACCCTAACACCTATAAACTGTCTCCTGGCATTTATGCTGTCAAATACTTTAACTCTGAACAGTGTCAGAGACTGAGACTTGGCTGCTGTTTCCACTTTTATGAATCTTTGTAAGTTTTACAGCTTTTGGTGAAGCAGCCCACGGAACAGTCCAAGTCATAATGTGCCTTACATTTCATAACGAGAAAGAATGAGAACGATAATATTGTTACAATACTTACTGAATTTACTTCGTAGAAATTCTCCTGAATCTGTGGGGCTCGGAATGTTCTAGCTGTTAGAATCTTAGAAATAAAGTTAAATTTGATTTAGAGCAGACTCAACCTCATATTTTGATGACGCACATTGTTTTCAACACTACCCACAATTTATTTTAAGCTATTTCTTCATTTATGAAAAAGAACAGAAACCATTTAGTCATTTTAAATTGGAAACTGATGCAGGACTGTCAGAAGCTGTTTCACTTCCTGTCCTTCCCTTTTCTCAGTTTTCTTGGGCCTAGTCTCATTCCTGATGATTGTATTCAGAATACAATCTATCTTTCTTTAATGATAGCATTTGCACAAATTCAAACCAGAGAATTGAAGGAGATGTCTCTGCATTTTCGTTTCTTTGCATAGAAGGAAAAAAGCCTGGAATTGACCGTTTGTAATAAGAACTCATGTTACGATCATGTGAAGAAATCAAACAAATTGAAATTTATATTACACTGTATCACAAAATGACACAACATTAGTATTTGACAAGGTCTCTCCTGGTATATTAGTCCAGGAGATTAAATCATATGGGATCCACCTGGAGTTGACAAGTTGAATATAAAATTGGCTCGGTCATACAGGACAGGGGTGGGGGCAGTTGTGGAGGGTTGTTATTCTGCCCATGACCAGTGGTGCCCCACTAGGATCAGTGCTGGTACTTCCTATATACAGTTAATACATTTGCAGATCACATGAAAATTGATGGAGTTGTGAATAGTGAGGAAGGTTGTTAAAGGGTACAGCAGAATATAGATCAGTTGGAACGTTGGGCAGGGAAATGGCAGATAGAGTTTAATCTGAGCAAGTGTGAGGTGATGCATTTTGGGAGATTAAAGACAAGAGGAAAGTATATAGTAAATGGCAGGCCCTCATTGATTTCCAGAGGGATCTTAGAGTGCAAGTCCATAGCTTCCTGAAAGTGACAACACAAGTGGATGTGGTGGCATGCTTGCCTTCATTGGTCAGGATACAGAGCAAAAATTGTTGAGTCAGCTGTAAAAAAAAACTTTCACTAAGCCACATTTGGACTATTATGTGCACTTCTATAGCCACATTATAGGAATGATGTGGAGATTCTGGAAAGGGTACAAAAGCTATTTGGACAGGGTGGACAAACTTGGATTGTTTTCACTCGAGTGTCGGAGGCTGAGGGGCAACCTCATATAATTGTATATACAAATTATGAGAGGCATGGATAGGGTAAATAGTCAGCATCTTTCTCCCAAGGTGAAGATGTCAAAAGCTAGAGGGCATAGGTTTAAGGTGAGGGGGAAATGTTTAAAGGAGATGTGCAAAGCAAGTATTTTTTAAAATACAGAGGGTGGTGGTGCCTGGAACACACTGCCAGGAGAGATAGTAGAAGGAGACACAATAGCAACATTTAAGAGGCATTTAGATAGATACATGAACAGGCAGGGAAGAGAGAGATATGGAACATGTGCAGGCAGATGGGATTAATTTACAATGGTGTTATGGTCGACACAGATATGGTGGGCTGAATGGCCTGTTCCTGTGCTGTATTGTTCCAGGTTTAATACCTGGGTAACAAGTAGAACATGTAGGTGGAGGTGAATCATGATTTGCAGTATGACATGGATATCTAAAAAGCTATTATTCAAAAAGATGGCATAATCTCTTTTTTTGGGTGAGACTTGATGTTGGTCCACAGAATGAATCTCTCTGCAAAGAGCTTCTGAATCTAAAGCACTGATCATCGCACACATTTTTGCAATCCAACAGTTAAGTCTTCCACTGCAATACCGACATAAACATGAATAACAGCAGTTAATATGGGAATTAATAAATACTACGCTTGTGATACAGAGATTAAAAAAAAACATATTATTGGCAAGAACAGAGTTTAATTCTAATCCATTAAGTTCTGCTGATTCCAATTAGTCTTCCAGGCTTTGCATTCCACATAACTGCCGAGAATGAGTTTTTTTTTTAAAAATTAATGCATTTTGAAAAGGTATCTAAAATCGTAATCAGTAGCATCAATTCAAAACCCTGGTCAAAACTGGAGAAATGACAGGTAAGTTCTTCCAGAACAGGTTTGCAAAACGTATGTCCATCCAATCCACGTCTTGCTGCTGAAAGTTCTGAAGAAGAGTCGCAAGTCTCGTAACGTGGACTCTGCTTTTTCTTCATGGATTGCCAGACTTGCTGAGGTTCACCAGCAATTTCTATTGGTTTCATCTTTTCAGTATCCACAGTTCTTTGTTCTTTTTTTTAAAAAATGTCTTCTTCAATTTTGGAAACACAGGCGAGTGTGAGGGAGAAACTGAAGGAAATCAATATTAGTGGGAAAACTGTTTGGTGAAATTGATGAGTTAAAAACCATTAAGCTCCAGGCTCAAAAATCCACATCCCAGATAACTTAGGAAAGTGGCCCAAAATAGTCATGGTCATCTTTTAAGATACTATCGATTCTGGAATAGTTCCTATGGATTGAAGGGTAGTTCACGTAACCCCACTGCTTAAAAACAGAAGGTAGAGAGAAAACAGAGAATCATAGACCTGTTAGCCAGACATTGGTCATAGGGAAAATTTTAAGCCCATTATGAAAGGTTTAATAGCAGAACACTTGGCAAACAGTAACAAATACAAAGAATGCTGGAGAAACTCAGCAGGTCTGGTAGCCTCTGTGGAGAGAAGACAACAGTTTTACTGTTGCAAGTCTAACATGACTCTTCAAAACATTCTGGAGAATATTACTGAATTCAAAACATTAAAACTCTGTTCCTCTCTCCACAGATACTGCCAGACCTGCTGAGTTTCTCCAGCATTCTCTTATTTGTTTCTGATTTCAGATTTCCAGCATCCGCAGTATTTTGCTTTTACTTGGGAAAAGTGACAAGGCCAGACAGAGTCAGCTTGGACTTCCAGAAGGGAAATTACACTTGACAAATCCTCTGGAATGTGTCGAGGATTAACCGGGAGAGTTGGGAATCTGGTGTCCGTGGTTTACCTGGACTTTCAGAAGGCTTTCGACAAAAATCACACTTAAGAGATTAGCATCCAAAATTAAACATGGGATTGGAGGTGGTGTACTAACATTGATAGAGACTAACTGCCTGCTACACCAGTCTGCCAGAGACTAGTGGGCTACTGCAGAAATAAGTGTATCACTCCCAGCTTTTCTCAAAATATATTAATGATTTAGATAAAGGGAACAAAATACAATATCTCAGTGTTTGCAGATGACACAAAGCTGGGTGAGAAGATAAACCATGAAGGGGCTGCTGATTTGGACAAGGTGAATGAGTGGAAAATGCAAGATAGATAAATTTTAATGTGGATAAATGGGAGGTTATCCACTCTGTTAGCAAAAAAAACAGAAAGGAAGGTTATCGGAATGGGAACAGATTGGGAAAGGAGGTGGTGAAATGAGAACTGCATGTCCTCGCCCAGCAGTCACTATCAGTGGGCATATAGATACAGCAGGCAGTAAAGGCGGCAAACGGCTTGTTGGTCTTTATAAAGGAGAGCATTCAAGTACAGCAGCAGGGATGTCTTGCTGCTTCTGACCTTGGTGAGACCACACCTGGAGTAGTGTGCACATTTTTGGTTTCCTTATCGGGGACAGAATATTCTGGCTATGGAGGGTGTGTAGTGAAGGTTTACTCGATATCCATCCTGCCATCCCAGGAATCAGTAGGAGGAGAGATTGAGTTGGTTAGGATGATATTCACCAGAGTTTAAAAGAATGAGAAGGAATCTCAGAAACTTATCAAATTTGAATAGGAACTAAATACAGTAAATGAAGGAAGCTTCTGATGACCAGGGAATCCAGAGCTAGAGATTACAGTCTGTGGAATTCTCTCCCACAAAAAGCAGTTGAGACTAAAACAGTGAATGTTTTCAAGGAGTTAGATATAGTTCTGAGGGCCAAAGGTATGTGGAGAAAGGAGAAACAGGGAACAGAGTTAGATTATCAACCATAACCATATTGAAGCTGAAACAGGCTTGAAGGGTCAAGTGGCCTACTGATGTGCAGGTTTTCTATATTCCTACTTTTCTATACCACAAAAACCCACCTGGTTCACGAACGTTGTTAAAGAAATGAAAACAGCCATCCTGATCTGGGCTCCAAGTTACTGTAAATCCACAGCACTGCATTGACTCTTAACTGCCTTCTGAAGTGGCCTAGCAACCCTTTTACTTGCAAACTATTATGAAGTCTTTAGGGGGAAAGAAAGGAATTAAACCAGAATACTCAAACTTAGCCCTGTCAACCCTGCAAAGTCCTCCTAACTTACATCTGGGAGTCAGCGCTAAAGTGGATAGCTGTCTCACTGACTAGTCAAGCAACAGCCTGATGTAGTCATACTCATGGAATCATATTTTACACATTACCCCAGGGAACATGATCACCATGTCTGGGTACATCCTGTCCCATTAGCAGGACAGACCATGCAGAGGTAGCAGCACTCTGCAAAGCAGAAATTCTTAGGCATCACCTAAGTGCACAACCACAAACAGCTGGAAGGGCAAAGACAGATTTATGGGAACTCTACCAGGTGCAAGTTCTCCTTCAAGCCCCACACACCCTCCTGACTTGGAAGGACATCACTCTTCATTGTGTATTGTTGGATCAAGAGCCCAGAACTCTCAAATTAAATCGTAGGTAGACTTACATCAAATGGACTGCAGTGGATTAAGGCAGTAGCTCACAATTACTTACTCAAGAGCAAATGTTGGCATTGCCAGTGATGCCCACAAACCATGAATAAAAATAAAGAATGATATTACATTCTAACCAAACTATTATGGGTTTTACTCTTTTCTAATTCCACCAAGGAATTTCGACGTTTCGGGCTAAAGCCCTTCATCAGGAAGCTATAGCCCGAAATGTCGAATTCCCTGTTCCTTGGATGCTGCCTGACATGCTGTGCTTTAACCAGCAACACATTTTCAGCTCTGATCTCCAGCATCTGCAGACCTCACTTTTTACTCTAATTCCACCAATCCAAACATCCAAGATGTAAGGACACTGGTCAGTGCCTCTTGAAATCAACAAGTGGTAGATAAGAGCACCATATGTTAAAATGTTACTCCCCTTCCTTGTGGAGTCATGCTTTTACTTGGTGTTCAAACTGTACCTTGAAACATCTACATAAGGAGAGCCTCATCCTTTACTAGAAAGTTGGACACAGCACAATGAGGACTTTGTTGTAATACAAGAACATTAAGTGTCAGCTTGGTAATACCATAGACATTAAAAACCGGACCTTGTGAATAAAAGTTCTACTTTGGAACTTTAGCACAAAAGCTAAAGAAATTAGTTGTCAAACCAAATCATTGAATTAAAAGAAAATTCACTAGGTGTGAGCATCAGTAGCTGCATTGGTCACCAATTGGGCAGTTAAGAAACAATCATATTGCTTGGGTCTGGGGTCACATAGGGCAGGTGAGGCAAGAGGAGAGTTTCCATTCCTAAAGGACATTAGCAAACCAAGTGTCTTTTTTCTGACAATTAATAATAATCTTATGATCATTAGAGTCTTAATTGCAGATTTTTTATAAAAAAAGAACTGAATCCAAATTTCACCTCTGCCTTGGCGGGATTTGAACCCAGGTCCCCAGAACATTACATCTGGATTAATATAGTCTAGCAATAAAACCAGTGTTTTTCCCATCCTGCATTGTAAGGCCTCTCACCATTACTCAAAGCACAGAGAGTACACCGAAAAACTTAGCCAGCCTTGCTCACCCAACACTAAAAACCAGATTAACTTAGGATTGTCTAAAATTTAGTCTCCTGGGATCACTTGAGAAATATCACAGGGCATCAGATATTACATGTGAAACATAAACAAATGTTTCCATTAAATTATACCTCTCAACATTTCATCAACATATATGTACTTCAAAATGTAACCTATGTACCACTTGTCAAAATCTTTTTGAAACTACAAATATACAATATTATCTGGACATCTGGGAAAGGCAATGCTTGGGTTTGACGTACAATTCCTAATCAGTGGTAAGTGGATTAACAAGTACCCATAAAGTCTCTTGAATTGCCTATACATTTTAAATTGTCTGACATAATTTGAACATTTAAACTGCCGAGCCTTTATATCCATTTAAGTTTAACTTCTGGAAGGTCAGTTTTGCACAGATGGAACCAGATGAAAATCAACAACATCCCAAAAGCATATTTGAATGTGCTAAGATGATTAAAAAGCAGGACTCCAACTGTAGCTGTTTCCACAACTTCCTCTGGCAGTTCATTAAGTACACAAACCACTCGGTGTAAAAATGTTGCCCTTCATGTCCTTTTTAATATTTTTCTCCTTTTAAAAAAAAAGTACATTTAGAGCAACAAAGACTCCAAAAAGCCTTTAAGAATCAAGATTGCAAGAACAACAAATAAAAGGTCAGGTTTATTTTATTGAGAAAGAGACATCGAGATGCTTTAAAGAATTTTAAAATTGGTTTAAATTGATAAAGCTGATCAGAACAAAATTATTCATATTAATGAGAACTTAAAAAATGTAGATCCTTTAAGAGTTGCCAGTAGATTGGAAGCCCCAGCAGAACTAGTTTACATCAAAGAATGATAAGGATTCAATGAAATGCCAGGGATAAATCCCAACAGAATATGTAGGTTCAAAACCTAACCAAATTATTGCAAAAGGGAAAATAAGAATTAATATAGTGAGGAGACAAATGACAAACACATTTAAAATTATTCATCTACTGTTCCTTTATAAAGTTTGACATCATTGGCAGATTGTAGGGTGTTCCAACACCCAGAGAAATGACCAGGAACATTTTCTTGGTACGATTCCACATTGATCTTTTGCAGTCATCGAGAGGTGCAATTGACATCAAGAGAAAGATATGATATACACATGACAGCTCTCATATTTCTGTTCAGTCAAGATTTTATACAGAACTTTGAGTATGCAAACTCAATTTAGTAGCTCAAATTATAGCTTGATAGGTTGTACAATGTGACAGAAAAATAAAATTACTTTTAAAAACTTGAAGCAAATCCAGAATGACTACAATGTACTTAGATAGAAAAAAATTAAACCACAAAATAATAAAGTGAAGCTATGGGAAATGTATAAACCAACCATGAGAGCATTGAGTAGATTAAGTTCAATGAGCTATTTCTAAGGATATATGAAAACACCAGAACAAGTTAACTAAAGAAAAGGATGATTCCATAAATCCAAAATCCTTCTCTGTATTTATCAAATGAAACAAACACTGAACAAAACTTATCATGGGCTCGGAAAAGATCAGGTCCAAAGTACCTGCCCCATTCAAACAATGCTGCAATCACATATCCCAACGATCTGTGTTCAAACAAAGGAGTCGTACGGAACGAGCAAAATAAAAACAATAGAACCCTGTAGCCAACTCAGGAGAGCTGCTGGAAAATTCTTCTTTGACTTCCAAAGACAATCAAGCGTGACTTTAGAAGACCACAAGCATTCAATTCCTCATTCACAGCAAACTAGCAACTTACTGTCTACAAATAGAAAATTTTAGCCGAGAAGTTTGAACTTCCCTTTCAAATGGCTGTGGTAAATCAATGCACACTGCGTGTTTCTATAATCTGTTCCAGAAATTTCCTATCTAACTTAATTTGCTGCCTACAAATTTTACAAACATGCTCTAGTCCTATCATATTATACACCATTTAGCTACAGACTAATGTTTCAATCATGCTGTCTTCAATTGAATTAACTTTGTCACATGTACTCAAATGAATATAATGAAAAGTTGACAGTCACCCCATTACAGTGCCATCTTGGTTATAAAGGTACCTAGGTACAGATACTTAAAGTCAAATTCTTAGGAAACAAAAAAAAACTTAGAAAAGCAAAGAAATAAAATAGATCAACATTATAGGTCATAGAAATAAATTACAAAAATAAAAGTAAGTGCCGAATATCAGTTTTTCTGACCCTGTCCGTGCTGGCCTAGCCTCAGGGGAGACTTTCACTACCTCTCCCATTAATGTACGGGTCACTCCATTTTAAGCATCATCTCTGTCACTGGGCCACTTCACTGATCCACTGAATCCCACTTGCCATATCACCAAGAGTCCCTTGCTCCACTGTAGCAGAGAATGTTTCAAAATAGTTCTCAACTTTGCAGCTTGTTCCATAACAAAGAACTTTAAACTGGGTATCATGTTGGTGTAACTCAGAATCATGGATCCCTACCATACAGATAAAGGCCATTCAGTTTAGAGTTTGCACTGACTCTTCAAAGAGCATCTCACCCTATGCCCGGAATTCCGCATTTGCCATCACTAACCCACCTAACCTGCGCATCCCTGGACACCACAGAGAATTTAGCATGGCCAATCCATCGAATCTTTGGATTGTGGGTGGAACCTGGAGCATCCAGAGGAAATGCACGCAGACACAGGGAGAATGAGCAAACTCCATGCAGTCGTCCGAGGCTGAAGTCGAACCCAGATTCCTGGTACAGTGAGGCAGCAGTGCTAATCATTTTGTCAGTCTTCTCAAGTCTGAATTTCTCTATTACACGGTGGGAACATCAATTCCCCCACCTCTCTTTCTTGAAACACTAACTACCAGGGTATTAAAAGCCTGAAGTTTCTCAATCCCAAATAATTAGCATTACATTTAAAAAAATGCTGCCATACCACAATTAAACTTGCTGAAATTGGCAACCTATTAATTTGATTAAATTTAATGCATGATAAAAATTTTAATGTCACAATGATTTAAAGAACGCAACTATTATCAAAATCATTAATAAAAGCATAATAATCCTAACATGAAGCCTATTCATACAAACCACATCTGTCTTAAAAATTTAGGGAACCATTATTGAAAAAGTTAAACATTTGGAAATCACTGCATAAACAACATAATTTTTCATCATACAAGAATCATTTCCTTGAAGAACTTAATTCTTGCATCATGCAGATGGTGGTATTCCCATGTTTCTGCTGCACTTGTCCTTCTAGATGGTTGTGGGTTTGGAAGGAACTGTCTGAGGATCTTTGGCGAATTTCTGCAGTGCATCTTGTAGATAGTACACACTGCTGCGACTGAGCATTGGTGGTGGTGGGAGTGGATGCTTTAAATTTATTCAAACTTCCTACACCCCAAGTTTCGTGTGCTTGACATTATTGGAATAACGCTTTTTGAAATTGTGGAGGAAGCCAGAGTTTAAAAATTTTTGCTTCAAGTTCAATTTTTTTTGAAGTCACACACACCAGAAAGTTTCAATTATTCCTGTTAAAATATTAACCTCAAAATCTTCTGTTTTCATATGCTGTGGGGGCTTACTGCATACTTCTGTCATTTTCAAGTATTTGAGCTTAGGATGTCACCCCATGAACAACCCACGAACCAAATCAAAACATTGTACTGCCTTGAAAGCTGGCTGCAAACTGTTTGAGTCCGAGGTGTGATGGTGAAGGAAGGTGTGATTAAGACAGTGAAGTTGTGCATGATGAGAAAGCATTGAAAAATAATAAAAATCTGGATTTGCTTATGCCACTGCTTTACAGAAGATACAGAACTTAAAAGAGTTATTTGTGCAGAACATGTGAATGTAATGCTCAAAAATGAAACCTATTCCTTTTGGTTTTGCCTGGGTATGACATTATTTAACACCCGTCTCATCTACAGTGAACAGTGGAAGCTCTGACTTCATACCTCGTGGCAGTCAGACTGGCTATGTACGTGAAAACATCCAACTAAGCATTTAATGTTGGAAACTGAATACCACAACTAAACAGCACAGTTTATTTTTTCAAACAAACTGCATGACACTCACCAAAAAACAAACCATGGAGTCATCCTTAAAAAATTTGTAATTTAAATAATTAAAATATTTTCCATATTAAGCCTAATTCCATTCTGTCAATATTTACTAAGTTCGAAATAATTAAGACAGAGAGAGAAAAAAATCCAAGGATTTGTTTTTGAATGAGTAATTGAATTTTGATAACTTAAAAGTGATATATTAATGCAGGGTACCTTTGCACGTTGGATCCAAAATTAGGTCAGTGGTTACAGTCAGAGGGCGATAGTACTAGATTGTTTGTGATTGGGGGCTGGTGTCCAGTGTTGTACCACAAGGATTAATACTGGGTCCCTTATTGTTTGTAATATATATAATGGATGTAGATGAGAATGGTGTGAGGTCTGTAGATAAAATGAAGATTGGCTGGGTGATTGACAGTGTGGAAGAGGTTACAGGAAGATTTAGACAGATTGGCCAAAGCGGCAGATGGAATTTCGCCCTCGTAAGTGATGCATCTTGGGAGAAGTAACAAGATAAGGGAATATTCAGTGAATGGCAGGACGCTAGAAAGCTTGGAGGAATTGAAGGGGTCATTGGGTGTTTGTCCACAGACTCCTGAAGTTGACAGAATAGGTTAATAGGTTAAGAGAGCAAATGGAACACTTGCCTTTATCAGTTGTGGCATAGATGATAAGAGCAGGGAGGTTTTTTTGGAATTTACAGAGCTTTGGTTAGACCACAGCTGGAGTAAAGTGTGCAGTTCTATTGTTGCATGTAGAATTGACATGATTGCACTGGAGGGGTTACAGGGGAGATTCACCAGGATGTTGCCTTATATGGAGCAATTTAGCTATGAAGAGAGAGGCTGGATAGACTTAGGCTATTCTCCTTAGCACACAAAGGCAGAGAGGGGACGCATTAGAAGTAACTATGATTGAGGGGCATGGACAGGTGATAGAAAGCAGCTGTTCCCCTTAATTAAAATTATATTGTTATTGACCTTTCAATGTGAAAGGCACAAGGTTTACAGAGGATTGGAGGAAAGATGTTTTCACCCAGAGGGTAGAAGGGGTGTAGAATGCATTGCCTGAGAGGGTAGTTGAGATAGGAAACCTTAAGGTGATCAAGAATGGGAACGCTGGATTGGAATGCTCTCTCCAGTACCCTGACTGCCCAATGCCATTAACTAACAGTACAAGCCAAAGTGCAATTGTAGACTATTAAAACTCTACTGGAGCAGTAAAACAACTTAACAATTCCAAAATCTGCTTGGTTTCTTTAGCTAAGTAATGCATTAGCTAAAGGTAACCTAAAATATTATTTTGAATGCTGTTCATTTACTTCCAAAGCAGTGGCAGTCATTCTTTCCATTTAGAGCAAGATTAGATAACATTCATTTGAAATCTAATTTCTATAGCTTTAAAAGCAAAGCAAAATCTAGTTGTTCAGTATCCTGACATCCACGGAAGGTTGCAAACTAATGTTAATCCTGCCAGAATAAAATATTAAAAGATTCCATCCCAAAATGAGTTTCTAAACTCCTTTCTGTGCCAGTTATTTTCACTCCTGTGACATTATTCAATTTCACTGTTGGCTCAGCTCATCTGCTGCTAAATCCTCATCGATTCCTTCATTACTTGCAGACTCAACTATGTTCCACCTTCTGTTTGAACTGGAGATCGGCCGAAACTCTGTCACCTGTGTTTTAACCTGCAGCAGGCCCTCTCTTCAAATCCCTTCATGGTTTTGCCCGAACCAGTCTCGAATCTCCTCAACCCCAATGTACGTTGCTGACTCTGGCCTCTCATGTATTACCAATTTGAATTGTGACACCATTGGTTGGTGTACCTTAGCAGGATGCCCCCACCCCACCCCAATGAAGCTCTGGAATTCTCTTCCTACATTTCTCCATCTCACTTTGTTCATTGTAGACACAGCTGAAGGCCTCCAGGACCAAGCGTTTAAATATATGACCCTACATATCCTCCTGTGTCATTGCTTTGTTATCTGAAGCTCTTTGGGAAACATGTTAAAGGCAGTATTTTAGTAAGAATGAATACTTGTCATTATTTAATCCACCTTTTTATGTGTTATCTTTTTTATACCTTTGGTGTCAGGCAGCCCCCCACTATAAAGCCCTTCCTGACGAAGGGCTTTTGCCCGAAATGTCGATTCTCCTGCTCCTCAGATGCTGCCTGATGCTGCTGTGCTTTTCCAGTCCCACACTCTCGACTGTAATCTCCAGCATCTGCAGTCCTCACTTTCGTCTAGTACCCCACCATATTTCGTTACAAACTCAACATTTTCACTAAGGTGTTAGAAAGAACGATGTTAGTTACCAAGAGATTGATAACCAGAATTATGCCCCCCTTTCGCATCCAGACAATCAGATCCTGCTGAGGTGAATCCGCAGGCAGCAATAACTTGTTAGAAATGGAACGTTTTTCCCTGGTGAACTTTTCATTGCAATGCTGTATTCTCTGATCCAGGTAGATCAAACATCGACAAAAATAGACATTTGCAGAGGCGTTCCAAATTAAGACCATTCAAATAAAGCAAAAAAAAAGTTACCAGTGTTCAAACCAGTTCACTAATACAGACCAGAATTTGCATAGCTGCTGTGGTATTTTTTCCAAATCATAAGATAAACTGTGAAATACTTCAGCAACATGTAATGGTGATTTAGTTTAAAATATATTGACAAAAAAAAAATCAACTACCGTAATTGTTTGTCACTTTGGCTACTGTTGTTAACTTAGCTTTGGAATATTATGCAATTGTTAGTTTTTAAAAATACACCAACGCTACTTCATGTCCCCATATTATATTGAGATAATAGGCAGAAAGCAACTGAACTTTGAGTCTGTATTCATTTGACATTCGACTCAGAATCGCCTGTGGGCAACCTGGATTTTGGAAATGGTCTTAACTTGCTAAAAAGTATTCGATTCTTCACGGCTGTGAACTGAACTTTCCTTTTAAAGGGAGCATTGAATTGAGGAGGTGTATTACGTACCACTGCCTTGATCCGAAACGGAATTCTCGGCCTCAGCTGCCAGTTTGGAATTAGTTTGCTGGGGTTTACACTTTGTAAACCGTGTAGCCCCTCTCTTTCTGGGTCTGTGTGCACGTCTCTAACGGCCAGCGTCTCCCCATCGCCAGCCGGATATCAAGAGTTGCCTGTGACTACACTCCCCCGCCCGACCGCCCCGCGTCCCTACACTTTTTATTTTCATTCAATATTTATCTCTGAGCTTGTAGCGTTGCCAGACGGGATGTCTGGTCTGTCACAACCCGGTAGTGGAACTTGCACGGTAGCCAGATAAACAGCAACTTTTTGAAAAAAAAGTTTCTATCAGGGGTTATTTGGGTCAGTGAGTTGCTGCTGGACAGGGCGGAGAGTGGAAACTCCCCCCCCAACAAACATCCCAAACTTGTGCAGCTCCGCTCACATACACTTTAAACCTGACCATGTGTAACTTACACGCCTCCCTGTGCCATGAAATGATCTCGGTGACCTTTGGTGCGATCCACCACTCCCAGCTTCTCGGAACTTTCGCTTCTTCCTTCCCCGAATTTCCAAACGAAGTCTCTGACGTGACGAGACCCCCCCCCTCTCCTCACCCCACCCCACTGTCAATAAAGCAGCAGGGATAGCAGAATGGCCAGCACAACCACAGCTGTGAAATTTAATAAAAGTAACTTACGTTTTAACGACTGGGTGGCAACTCTGAATTTGAACTCGGGCTCCGAATTTGTGCTGGCGTTTCATCTTTTCGATGGCTCTTTTAGGAGAGCTTCATTTGCTGCATCAATTAATTTGCAGCCCCTACCGGCTGCTTCGTTTATTGTAAGAGACAGTCTCAGGCGAGAACGAATTTTCCACAACTTGGAAGATCCTCTCAGTTCTGAGTTAATCCGCACTCCACTTCCTACCGGTTACAAATCTTGGACATCTATCTCAACAACGTTCCCTGCCTGGATCTCACCTCCACTATCTTCCACCAAAATCTCCATTCATATCTTTGTCACCTACATATTCACCTCGACCAGTGTTCTTCTAACCAATAACCAGTACTCCCATCCTGAAGAAACTCGTTCTCATTCAAAACTGTGCTACATTATCCTACCCTAAGGATCAGGTGGAGTCATAGAGATGTTACAACATGGAAATAGACCCTTTGGTCCAACTCGCCTCTGCCAACCAGATATCCGAAATAAATCTGGTCTCATTTGCCAGCATTTGGCCCACATCTCTCTAAACCCTTCCTGTTCATATACCCGTCCAGATGCCGTTTAAATGATATTATGCCAGCGTCCACCAATTCCTCTGGCAGCTCATTCCATGCACACACCACCTTCTGTGTGAAAACCACTGTGCCATCCAGCACCAGAGACCTAGGTTCAAATCCCACCTCGGGCAACTGTCTGTGTGGAGTTTGTACATTCTCCCCGTGTCTGTGTGGGTTTCCTCCGGGTGCTCCAGTTTCCTCCCACAGTCCAAAAATGTGTAAGTTAGGTGAATTGGCCATGCTAAATTGCCGATAGTGTTAGGTGAAGGGGTAAGTGTAGAGGAATGGGGCTGGGTGGGTTGCTCTTCGGAGGGTTGGTGTGGACTTGTTGGGCCGAAGGTAAGTAATTACTGTAAGTAATCTAAATGGTCCCTCTTAAAATCTTTCCCCTCTCACCTTAAAACCTGTGCCCTCTAGTTTTGGACTCCCCCACCCCAGGGAACAGACCTTGTCTATTTACCCTATCCATGCCCTCATGATTTTATAAACCTCTATAAGATTACCCCTCAGCCTCTGACGCTCCAGGGAAATTTTTAACACAGAACTAGGTAGCTCAAGACCAGAAATTTCCCAACTTCACTCTGGTATAAAAGGCCCCAATGTTTTCTAAGCAATCTGTTTAGAGATGTTATTACAAACCTCTGAAACCCCCTGAATAGGGTTTGAAACTGAGTATCCTAGCTCAGAGGTAAGGACGGTACAGTTGCACAACAAGAGCCCTGCAGCTTCCATGGTTAGTGAATGCTGAAATTGTAGTGATTGTAAGGAGGACAGCCATGTGGACCTCATAGAATGTGAGTTCCCAGATTAATAGCCTCAATCAGGGAGCCCCGGCTGACAGATAAAAACAGGAATGTGAGAAGTTCTGTTCTCTCTGAGAGCTGACACTGAGGGAGCTGGGTCAGTGTCAAGGACTCCCTGCATGTAAATAACGGGGGACTTGGTGATGGGATATTGGCCTCTGTGGAATTAGTTTTGAAATAAAAATAGAAAATGCTGTAGAAACTCAGCAAGTCCTCAAGTATTTGTGAAAGAGAAACAATGAGGCAGGTTGGGAATTTCATCCCAGTTCTTAGAAAAGTAGACAGGCCGTCTAGCCCTCATCTCTCACATCACAGGTACTGGCCTGCTGTGTTCTTCCAGCCTTCTGCCTGTCTATTCCAGATGTGGTGAAGCTGACTCCAATCTGCACCCACCTCATTTGGGCCTCTTTAGTGAAGCCAGGGTTGCAGAGTCAGGAACTTTGTCAACTCACCTTTTCCATCTCCTTCATGGAAATCTGATCCATTAGTTCCATCCATTTAAGCAGTCATCCAACGTGGTCTTTTTTCACCCCATATGCAGCATATTTGCTACATCTATTACCTTTCTACTCAATTCCCCTGTGTTATTTTGTTCAACTTAGCAATTTCATTACCTTTGCATTATCTATAGATTTGGCCTCTGTACCTCTGACTTCTGAATTCTAACTGCCGGCCACTAATGAAGAAACTAAACAAAAGAAATCCCAAACAGGCTCCTGTCAGTAAAATTCCACCAGGTTCCTGGTAATCACTGTACCACTGCTCTCTGGGTTTTACTAGTCAACAGTGTATTTTTAGACTGATTCTTACTTTTTCTTACTTTCTCTATCCCCATCCAGAAGAATTATATTATGGCATCTATTGCCTTTTCCTAAAATATCCATTTTTCCAACAAGCTCCACTTCAAAACTATTGCATTAACTGTAAAACACTGAAATTGTGAAAGACATCATGTAAATGAAAAATTTGTAAACTTTTCCTCCTCTACCCTTAACAAACTCTTTGTCACAACTGCAAAGAAAACATTCTTACTTGTGTTCTGATCAAAAATATTCTTTAATTAGCACCAATAAAACACCTCAGTGGCCATTAACCCATTGCTACTTTTGGGACCTTGCTGTACATGAATTGGCTGTTCTTTTTTTCTCTGTCTTTTAAAAAGCAATGTTTTCAATACTCGGGGTTTTGTTCCAGTAACGTTGTGAAACATCGGCTGAGATTATCACCTGGAATTTTCACCTGGGATCTCTGGTGGGAGATTTAGAGGAAGCAATAGGGGAATATTTCTAAATTAACACATTTCCTGATTCATCACCTGCTGTTGTTAAATCAAATTTTCAAGCATGCTACTTCATGTCTGTGCTGGAATTCATAGTTTCAAAGTTTGTGCTCTTTTCACACAGACCATAATTGAAAAGGGAAACTGTAAAAGAGAAACTGAGGAAGGAAAATTACCCTTCTAATTATGGGCAAATATTCAGTTGTTGCAGCTGTTTCTGTTACTTGAAGATAATAATAGATGATCCACAACACTTAGACTATCATGAGCAAAGTTACAAAGCTTGTGACGATGTGTGCTGGTTTTGATAAGATTGTTTTTGGGACTTGGATTAATTATGCACCACTTCTGGCTGGGGCTCAGTATAATTCCTTGAAGGAAATAAGCTGAAATATTTTGTGATGAAGACTGAATCTTAAAAGATTTTGTGAATGAGATTGATCACATCTGTGCTGAGTAGACTTCCAAGCCAATTCGTAAGATCTACCTGGGTTATTGCTGCTATTTAATATGTACTTTGTAGATTGTAATTGGCTACAATTTGCCTCTTAATTCATTTTTAAAATTCATTTGTGGGATGTGGGCTTCGCTGGCTGGGCAGCATTTATTGCCTGGCCCTAGTTGCTCCTTGAAAAGCTGGGGGTGAGCTGCCTTCTTGAACCGCAGCAGTTTTCCTGCTGTGGGTTGATGCACAATGTCCTTAGGAAGGGAATTCCAGGATTTTGACCCATGAAGGAATGGCGATATGTTTCCACATCGGAACGGTGAATGGCTTGGAGGGGAACCTGAAGGTGGTGGTGTTCCCATGTGTTTGCTGCCCTTGTCATTCTAGATGGAAGTGATTGTGGGTTGGGAAGGTGCTGTCTGAGGATCTTTGGTAGATTTCTGCAGTGCATCTTGTAGATAGTATACACTGCTGCTACTGAGCAGATGGAGGGAGTGGATGCTTGTGGGTGCAGTGCCAATCAAGCAGGCTACTTTGTTCTGCTTCTTGAATATTGTTGGAGCTGCAGCAATCCAGGCAAATGGTGAGTATTCCATCACACTCCTGACTTGTGCTTTGTAGATGGCGGACAGGCTTTGGGGAGTCAGGAGGTGAGTCAATTCTAGCAGTATTCCGAGCCTCTGACCTGTAGCCCTTGTGTTTATGCAGTGAGTTCAGTTGGGTTTCTGGTCAATGATAACCACCACGATGTTGATAGTGGGGGATTCAGTGATGGTAACGCCATTGACTGTCAAGGGACGGTGGTTAGATTGTCTCTTATTGGTGATGATCATAGCCTGGCATTTGTGTGGCATGAATATTACTTGGCAATTGTCAGCCCAAGCCCAAATATTGTGCATTTGAACATGGACTGCTTTAGTATCTGAGGAATCATGAATGGTGACTAAATGTTGCACAATCATCGGTGAACATCCCCACTTCTGACCTTATGATGGAAGGAAGGTCCTTGATGAAGCAGCACTGATGAAGGGGCGGCATGGTGGCCCAGTGGTTAGCACTGCTGCCTCACAGCGCCAGGGGCCCGGGTTCAATTCCAGCCTCAGGCGACTGTCTGTGTGGAGCTTATACATTCTCCCAGTGTCTGCATGGGGTTCCTCCCACAGTCCAAAGATGTGTAAGTTAGGTGGATTGGCCATGCTAAATTGCCCATAGTGTTAGGTGCATTACTCAAGTGGGAAATGACTCTGGGTGGGTTACCAGGGAGGGTCAATGTGGACTTGGTGGGCCGAAGGGCCTGTTTCCATACCGTAGGGAATCTAATCTGAGCTGAATTTGGTTGGGCCTAGGTCACTACCCTAAGGAACTCCTGTCTGAGATATCCTGGAGCTGATGACTGACCTCCAACAACCACCTTTTTTCTATGTGTCAGGTGTGACTCAAGCACCCTCTGGTTTGTCTCCTGATACCAAATGATTCTGGCTTTGCTAGGGCTCCTTGATGCCTCACTCAGTTGAATGTAGCCTTCATGTCAAGGGCTGTCACTCTTACCTCACCTCTGGAATTCAGCTCTTTTGTCCATCTTTGAACCAAGGCTATAAAAATGAGGTCAGAAGCTGAGTGGTCCTGGTGGAACCCAAACTGGGCATCACTGGTGTGACTACAGTGTTATTGCTGAGCAGGTTATTGCTGAGTAGGTGCTATTGATAGCACTGTTGATGACACCTCCCACCACTTTACTGATGATCGAGAGTGGACTGATGGGCAATAAGTGACTGGGTTGGGTTTGTCCTGCTTTTTATGTACAGGACATATATGGTCAATTTTCCACATTGTCAGGCAGATGCCAGTGTTGTAACAATATTTGTACATCTTGGCTAGGGGAGCAGCAAGTTCTGGAGCACAAGCCTTCAATACTATCACTAAAATATTGTCAGGGCCCATAGCTTTTGCAGTATCCACTGTCTCCAACGGTGTCTTGATATCACGTGGAGTGAATCAAATTGGCTGAAGACTAATATCTGTAATGCTGAGGACTGCTACAGGAGGTCAAGATGGACCAACCACTCAGCACTTCTGGCTGAAGATTGCTGCAAAAACTTCCGTCTTATCTTTTGCACTGATGTGCTGGTGTCTTCCATCATTGAGGATAGGTGCAGCCTCTTCCTCCTCCAGTGAATTGATTAATTGTCCACCATTCATGGCAGGACTGCAGAGTTTAGATCTTTTCCATTGGTTGTGGGATCACTTAACTCTATCACTTGCTGATTATACTGTTTGGTAGGCCAGTAGTCCTGTTTGGTTCACCAGTTGACACCTAATTTTTCGGTATGCCAGGTACTGCTCCTTGCATGCCCTCCTGCACTCTCCATTGAACCAGAGCTAATCCCTTTGCTTGATTGTTGATTGGGGGATATGCCGGGCCATGAGGTTGCAGATTATGCTGGAGTACAATTCTGCTGCTGTTGATGGCCCACAGCACCTCATGTCTTGAGTTGCTAGATTGTTTGAAATCTATCCCATGGACACGTGATGGAAGATATTCTCATTGTGAAGGCAGAATTTAATCTCCATAGAGACTGTGTGGTGGTCACTCTTATTGATACTGTCATGGACATATGCATCTGCAGCAGATAGATTGATAAGGACGTGGTCAAGTATGTTTTTCCCTCTTGTTGGTTCCTTCATCACCTGCACAGACCCAATCTAGCAGCTATGTCCTTTAACTTCTGACCAGCTCAACCAGTAGTAATGCTGCTGAGCCACTCTTTGTGGTGAACTTTGAAATGCTCCACCTCGAGTACACTTCACACCCTTGCCATCGTCCGTGCTTCCCTCAAGTGTTATTCATCAGGACTGATTCATCAGCCAAGGGAAGATGGTACATGGTAATCAGCAGGAGGTTTCCTTGCCATGTTTAACTTGAAGCCATGAGACTTCACAGGGTCCAGTGTCAATGTTGAGGACTTCCAGGGCAACTCCTTCCCAACTGCATACCACTGTGGGGCCACCTCAGCCAGTGGGACAGGACATATCCAGGGATGGTGATGGTCGTGTCTCAGACATCGCCTGTACAGTATGATTCCATGACTATGACTATGTCAGGTGTTGGCTAGTTTGTGAGACAGTTCTCCCAATTTTGGCACTAACCTCCAGCTGTTAGTAAAGAGGGTTGTTTCTGTTGTTGTCTTTTCCAGTGCCTAGGTTGATGCCAGATGATTAGTCCACTTTCATTTCTTAGATGAGATTTCATAACAACTGGTAAAACAGAGTGGCTGGCTTGGCCATGTCAGAGGGCAGTTTAAGAGCCAATCACATTGCTGTGGATCTGGAGTCACATGATGAGTTTTTCCTGACAATTAGCAACAATTTCATGGTCATCAGCAGATTCTTAATTCCAAATTTTTTTGGAAATTTGAATTCAAATTCCACCATCTGCCAAGGCTGGATTCAAACCTGGGTCCTCAGAACATTAGCTGAGTTTCTAGATTATTAGTCTAGCGATAATACCACTAAGCCATCACCTCCCCTCATGTTGATACTGGGTTTTTAAATTGATTGCATTTAGTGTTTAATGCTTAGGTAATAAAAGACTGGTTCTGTTGTAAAGTGTGGAACCTTCTAGTTTCATTCTTTCAGCACATGGGAAACTGAAATCAGACAAGTCCCTTGGGGAAATATAAAGGAAACAGGAAAAAACTTAAACAAGGAACTAGGAGGGCTAAAAGGAGCCATGAAATGTCTTAGCAAGTAGAATAAAGGAGGATCTCAAGACATTTTATACATATACTAGGAGCAAAAGGTTGTTTAGGGAAAAGTTAGGCCCACTCAAGTACAAAGGACAAAGGAAGGAACTTACATGTGGAGCCAGAGGAAGTAGGCAAGTCCTTAATGAATACATTGCATCAGTATTCACCAACGAGAAGGACATGGATGATGAGATTAGGGAAGCATATGTTGATATTCTCGGACACATAGATATTAAGAAGGCAGAAGTGTTGGGTGTCTTGAAAAATATTAAGGTAAACAGGATCCCAGGGTCAGATGGAATCTATCCCAGGATACTCAGGGAGGCAACGAATGAAATTGCAGGAGCTTTGACAGAGATCTTTGTGTCTTGTCCAGCCACAGGTGAGATCCCAAAAGACTGGAGACTAGCCAGTGTTGATATTTTGTTCAAGAAGAGCATAAGAAAAATCCAGGAAGTTATAAGCAGGTGAGCCTTACATCAGTGGTAGGGAAATTGATAGAAAAGATTCTTAGGGATAGGGTTTAGCCACATTTGGAAAATAATGGACTTATTATGGAAAGTCAGCATGGATTTGCGTGGGAGAGGTCTTGTCTCACAAATTTTATTGAGTTTTTTGAGGAAGTGTTGAAAATGATTGCTGAGGGTAAGGCAGTGGATATTGTGTACATGGACTTTATTGAAGCATTTGATGAGGTCCCTCGTGGTAGGTGGGTCCAGAAGATGAAGTCACACGGCACCCACAATCAGTTGGTAACCTGGATACAAAACTGGTTTGTCATAGAAAAATTTATGGAGGGCTGGTTTTTTCACTGGAGCTCTGTGACTAGTGGTGTTCCTCAAGGGTCAGAGCTGGGGCCTCTGTTGTTTGTAATGATTAAGATGAAAATGTAAATTGTCTGACTAGTACATTTGCAGATGACATGAAAATTGATGGAGTTGTAGACAGTGAGGAAAGGTGTCAAAGGACACAGTAAGGATATAGATCAGTTGGAAAGTTAGGCAGAGAAATGGTACACGGAATTTACTCTGAATAAGTGTTAGGTGATGCATTTTGGGAGGTCAAATGCAGGAAAACAGGAAAAAAGAAAATATACAATAAATGGCAGGACCCTTAGGAGCGTTGCCGTGTACTTCCATAGCTCCCTGAAAGTGGCAATACAAGTGGATAAGGTGGTAAAGAAGGCATTGAGTATAAAAGTTGTCAAGTTCATGTTTCAGCTGTATAAAACTTTAGTTCCGCCACATTTGGAATATTGTGTGTAGTTTTGGTTGTTCCTCTATAGAACATTGAGACTATGGAGAGGGTACCAAAGAGGTTTTCCAGGGTGTTGCCTGGATTGGAATATATTAGCTGTAGGGAGGGTTGGACAAATTTTGATTGTTTTAGCTAGAGTGTCGATGGGTTGGGGGGGCTATGGTTTGGTTACAAATCACCAAAGGTTTGGCTGGAGTGGGCACTAAACCATGGGCCTTGGCTTGTGGGTTGGTGGGAGTGGTGTAGATGATAATGTATCCTGTTGCTGCGGAGTGATTGGGGGAGAAGGGTCGGAATAAGGGACTTGTTTCAGATGAACATCAGTACATAGGATCAGGAATAGGCCACTTCACCCATCGACTCTGCTCTGCCATTCAACTAGGTGATGGCTGATCTATTTCCTGAACTATTTCCAAATCCCTTGAGTATCCAGAAGTCTGTCAACTGCTCTCATGAACATACTCGATGGTTGAGATTCCACAGTTCTCTGGTGCAGAGACTTCTAAAGATATATCATCCCTTGATAAAAGAAATTCCTTTTCAAGTCAATATCTCTTATTCTGAGATTACATCCCTTGATTTTAGATGCACCAGCAAAGAGAAACATCTTATCAACATCCACTGTTATGCTCTGCAAGAATTTTGTAAATATCAAAGAGATTGCCCCTCATTCTTCAAAACTATAGGGAGTACAGATCTATTTTCCTCAATTTATTTACATAGGACAATTCCATCATAGAATCCCAATAAGGTAGAATCAGGCCATTCAGCATATCGAGTCCATACTGCCCCTCTGAAAAGCATTCCACCGAGACCACCACTCCCCACCCTATCCCTGCTTTCCCATGGCAAACCCACCTACCTTGCACATCCCTGGTTGCTATGGGCAATTTAGCATTGCCAATTCACTTAACTTGGACTGTGGGAGGAAACCCATGTAAAAACAGGAGGAATGTGCAAACTCCACACAGACAGTCACCAAAGGGCTAGAATTGAACCTGGATCCCTGTGAGGCAGCAGTACTAACCACTGAGCCACAGAAATGGATTAGATCAATCTTGTTTCCACTCCCTCTATAGCAAATACATCCCACTTTAGAGAATCCAACTATACACCGTTCTCCAGGTGAAGTCTGACCAAGGCTTTATGCAATTGCAGCAAGACCTCTGTACTCAACTCCTTTGCGATGAAGCCCAACATATCGTTTGCATTCCTTATTGCTCACTGCACATGCAACCTAACTTTTTAATGACTCATAAATTAGGACACCCAGACCCCTTTTGACATCTGCATTTCCCAACCTCTCACCATTTAAGAAATATTCCAGTTTTTTCAATTTTTATATCAAAGTGACAGCTTCACGCTTATTCACATAAAATCCATCAAGTTCTAGTCCATTCACTTAGCCTGTCCAAGTCTTCTTGAAGTCTCCTTGCATCATACACACATCCATCCAGTTTGGTTTCATCCCCAAATTTGTAAATATTACATTTGATCTCCATGTCCAAATCACTTATATCAACTGTGAACAGCTGTGGACCTAACTCTGATTCCTGCAGCAATCCAAAAGTAACAGCCTGCCATCCTGAGAATTATCCATTTATTCCTAATCTCTGCTTTCTGTCTGTTATTCAACTCAGTCAACACTAGGTATATTTTTCCAATCCCCGCATGCTATATTTTATTTCCTAACTTTCTGTCATAGGAACTTCTGAAAATTCATATATATATTACATCTTCTTTATAAATACTGCAAGTAATATCCTTAAAAAACTCCACCAAGTTTGTCAAACATGATTTCATGTCAGAAATCCATGTTGACTTTGCTCCTTTTTTACCATTTCTTTTCCAAATTTCCAGTTATTACCTCCTTTCTAATAGACTGTAACATTTCCCTGACTACTGATGGCAAACTAACAGAACTGTAGTTCTTCATTTTTTTTTCTCCTTTTTTAAATCATGGAATTACATTTGCCATTTTTCACTCAGCAGGAACCTCTCCAAAATCTATAGAATTTTGAAAGATAACCACCATAACATCCACTCTCTCAATCCAACTTCTTTGTGGCTCGAGGGTGAAGATCATCTGGTCCAGGGAATTTATCAAATTTCAATCCAGTTAAATTTTCAAGTCTTATGTCTTCACTAATTTATTTTAGTTTCTGAGTTTCATAGTCTCTTGGTTGCCTTGTGTTTCCGAGAGATTTTCTGTATCCAGGCAGCATCCTGGTAAACCTCTTCTGCACACTCTCCAAAGCCTCCACGTCCTTCAAGCAAAGTGGTGACCTGAATTGAATGTGATACTCTAATTGTGGCCTAACCAAAATCTTATAAAGCCGCAAAATATGACAACATGACAATCATTTAATTTGTTTGTCTGTATCTCATAGGAGTGATGGAGAGAAAGAGGGTGATTGCAACAAGTTTGTGGCCGTGAAGCCAAAAGAATAATGTTCATTTGGAAGTTTACCTGGGAAAATGCAGGGAGTTCATACAATTCAGTTTCATTTCTCAGATTTTCAAATGAAAACACCTCTTTTCCCAGCTCATCCACTAAAATTGAACCAGAGAGTCATAGAAATGTACAGCACGGAAATTGACCCTTCAGTCCAACTCTTCCATGCCAACCAGATATCCCAACCCAATCTAGTCCCTCCTGCCAGCATCCGGCCCATATCCCTCTGAACTCTTCTTATTCATTTACCCATCCAAATGCCTCTTAAAATGTTGTAATTGTACCATCCTCCACCACTTCCTCTGGCAGCTCATTCCATACATGTGAAAAAGTTGCATCTTAAGTCTCTTTTATATCATTTCTCTCTCACCCTAAACCTATGCCCTCTAGGTCTGGACTCTCCCACCCCAGGAAAAAGAGTTTGTCTATTTATCCAATCCATGCACCTCATGATTATATATACCTCTATTACGTCACCCCTCAGCCTCTGACGCTCCAGGGAAAACAGTCCCAGCCTATTCAACCTCTCCCTATATCTCAAATCCTCCAACCCAGGCAACATCCTTGTAAATCTTTTCTGAACCCTTCAAGCCTCACAACTTCCTTCTGATAAGGAGGAGACCAGAATTGCACACAATATTCCAAAAATGGCCTAACCAATGTCCTGTGCAGCCACAACATGACCTCCCAACTCCTGTACTCAATATTCTGACCAATAAAGGAAAGCATACCAAACGTCTCCTTCACTATCCTATCTACCTGCAACTCCACTTTCAAGGAGCTATGAACCTGCACTCCAAGGTCTCTTTGTTCAGCAACACTCCCTCGGACCTTACCATTAAGGTGTATAAGTCCTGCTAAGATTTGTTTTCCCAAAATGCAGCACCTCGCATTTATCTGAATTAAATTCCATCTGCCACTTCTCAGCCCATTGGCCCATCTGATCAAGATCCCATTGTAGTCTGAGGTAATCTTCTTCGCTGTCCACTACATCTCCAATTTTGGTGTCATCTGCAAACTTACTAACTGTCCCTCTTATGCTCGCATCCAAATCATTTATATAAACAAAGAAAGGTTATGGATCCAGCACCGATCCTTGTGGCACTCCACTGGTCACAGGCCTCCAGTCTGAAAAACAACCCTCCACCACCACCCTCTGTCTTCTACCTTTGAGCCAGTTCTGTATCAAAATTGCTAGTTCTCCCTGTATTTCATGAGATCTAACCTTGCTAACCAGTCTCCCATGGGGAACCTTGTCAAATGCCTTACTGAAATCCATACAGATCATGTCGACCGCTCTGCCCTCATCAATCCTCTTTGTTATTTCTTCAAAAAACTCAATCAAGTATGTGAGATATGATTTCCCACACACAAAGCCATGTTGACGATCCCTAATCAGTCCTTGCCTTTCCAAATACATGTATATCCTGTCCCTCAGGCTTCTCTCCAACAACGTGCCCACCACCGACGTCAGACTCACTGGCCTATAGTTCCCTGGCTTGTCCTTACCACCTTTCTTAAATAGTGGCACCACATTAGCCAACCACTAGTCTTCCATTCAAATTGTTAGTTCAGTTTTGTCCATGATGAAGGACAGCACAGTTCTTACAGTAACTCTGGCTCAGAAGTTAGCACTGCTGCCTCACAGCGCCAAGGACCTGGGTTCGATTCCAGGTAAAGTTTATCTGGGTAAAGTTTTCATGTTGTCCCTGTATCTGTGTGGGTTTCCTCCTACAGTCCAAAGACATGCAACTTAGGTGGATTGGCCATGCTAAATTGGCCATAGTGTCTCAGGATGTGCAGGCTATGTAGATTAGCCATGGAAAATGCAAGGTTACATGGGTAGGATGGGTCTGAGTGCTCATCCTGTGAACTCACTGGGCCGAATAGCCTGTTCCACACTGTAGGGATTCTATGATCCCAACATTTGACACAACATCTGAAACAATGACAATGGTAGGACATAAACAATGAAGAAAAGTCCTAAGAGCATAACTCATTTTAAGTTGGGATCAAAGAAACACAATAAATGATTCTTTGGTCTATGTAATCTGTGTCTCATTGCAGTATACATTAACATGTGAGGCAGTGTATTAGCTTGGAAAAATCATTGAAATGAGAACTTTATGTGAATTATGTGGGTGGCACAGTGGTTAGCACTGCTGCCTCACAGTGCCAGAGACCTGGGTTCAATTCCCGCCTCAGGCGACTCTCTGGGTGAAGTTTGCACATTCTCTCCATGTCTGCATGGGTTTCCTCCCACAATCCAAAAAAAAATGTGCAGGTTAGGTAAATTGGCTATGCTAAATTGCCCGTTGTGTTAGATGAAGGGGTAAATGTAGGGGTATGATGGGTTGCGCTTCAGCAGGTCGGTGTGGACTTGTTGGGCCGAAGGGCCTGCTTTCACACTGTAAGTAATCTAAATAATTTATTATCTGATGTTAGCTTAACGCTGCAGCATTTATTTAGTTTCACCTTGTTGAACTTTGCCTAAATCAGTATCCCATGTTTGTCAGCATTCACTTTAAGTGGAATTATTAAGGAGAAAGAAATTTGAAATTAGCAGAGTAAAACCCACAAATACTGGAGACAGTCAACTTCATTGCAATGAATTTTTAAAATGGTTGTAAATATGAGACATTTCCATAAGTTACCTTATGCCACATTAGTTTACATTTTCATTTTGGAAATTGGGAATGGGAGATCTATTTCCAGTAACTTAATGAAAGCATCTTACTTGTAGATTTCACATTAAAACATTTCAAATTACAAGTGTGCACCATTCTTCAGTAAACGTGCCATTCCATCAATCAAATGAAGAGAATCCTAAATAAACTCAACAGAAAGTAATGTTACTGCCATCACCAAATAATTGAGTTAGTGAGAATGAGAAAGTAGCACTGAAAGCCAAAAGGTAGTCCTTGAAAATCAGTAAGTAGTCCTGAAGAAACTTTCAGAAAGATCCCTCAAAAATATTTCTTTGACCTGTATGGTAGCCATAGTTTTGCTGTGTTTCATGATGTGTCAGTGCCGGTGTTGGACTGGAGCGGACAAAGTTAAAGATCACGCAACACCAGGTTATAGTCCAACTGGTGTATTTGAAAGTACTTTCAAATAAACCTGTTGGACTATAACCTGATGTGTGCAATTTTTAACTTTCTTGATGTAAACACATCACAAACCACATAGGAGTAGTGATGACGTCTTCAGTGTTAAGAAACAGATAAGGCTGGGTTGACCCCACACTGCAGTAGACTAACAGACTGAGGAGCATATCAGGAGTCATTTACTTCCAGGAACCTCACACATGGCCACTGTCAGGCACTTTCTCCCACCAGGAATGCAACTACTGATGAAATGCAAAAAAACTCCCAGCAATTTCAAGCAATCAATATCACACACAATCACTCAAAGGATAAATGAGCTGGAACTGGCTTTCGAGAAACTTTGTCTTTTGAAACATAGAAAAAGGAGCAGGCATAGGCCATTCAGTCCATTGAGCCATGGATATGATCATGGTTGATAATCCAACTCAGTACTCTGTTATAAAACAAAGACTGGGTGGTGGCTTTGCAGAACACCTATGCTCTGTAAAAACAAAACCGAGCTTCCAGTTTGCTGCCATTTCAACACACCACCATGTTCTCATGGCAACTTAACATTGAGTTTAACAATTTCAGAATGTGAACACCCTCCTCCATTTTCATTACCCAGCCCCTACACCCAGACCCTGTTTTGTATGAGTTACTCCCAGCACAGCCAAATGATTTTCAACCATTTACTCTTCTTGTCAGCACCTTACTCAACATTTATCTCTGTCTCAACTTATCACCAGCATTTCTTTTGTTTGCCTCTCCTTTCTTTCTCTCTCCTCTCTCAATATCATCTCTGTATATTCTAATGACGCCTTTCCAACCCTGTCATCAAAATAATTACCACCTATTCCCAGCTGCTTTCTATTCTCACGTGAAACATTAAATCTGTTTATTTCTCTCTGCAGACGCTGTCAGACCTGCTGAGTTTCTCCAGCATTTTCTGTTTTCTCCCACACGCTTTGATTCCCTAAAAACTATATCTATCTGTTTCTTGAAAGCATTCAATGATTTGGCCTCAATCATTTTCTATGATAGAGAATTCCATCGGCGCACCACCCTCTGGATGAAGAAATTGATCCCTTTCTTAGTCCTAACTAGCCCACTCCATACCCTTAGAATTTGACTAATAACAATAGCCCATTTCAACTTCTGTTCCTAGCTGAAGCAACAAAACATCAGTACAAATATTGTTGCAGAAGACTGTCAGGCAGAAGTAAAGATGAAGGAAGACAGGGTACACTTTTCATGACATTAGGTGCCAGGTTCAGGTAGGTTGATCAAGATCTAAGTCACTCAATGAGTGGGTTAGTGAACAGATAAGTAGGTGCAGATTAGTCAGTTGGTCGGAGGGTTAGTTGAGTTGGTTCAGGGGAGTCGTGGAATGGTCAGAATGGAGTACTGCAATGATTGTGTCTCTCAGTTCAGTTACATTTACAAGTCAGAGTTCCACCAGTTATTAACCAGTGTAAAATTTCAAGAGTAAGCATGCAGATAAGTCTTGCATAACTAACCCAAATCTCCAAATCATAACTCACCCAAGTCTCTGTCATAGTGCTCAATATGGGAAATATTTACCAAGAGCACTGGGAAGTGGAAATCAGCCTATTAGAAATTTAAACTTTCCAGGTTTCTGCACATGCATGCATGTCAGAATTTCTGTGGGGTCCTGATGCAAAACTCTTAATCTCCAATGATATGAAAACTGGAAAATACTGTTACAACACTGCCAATCATTGGCATCTCAATGACAATGTAGAAAATTGACCAGATATAACCACGTAGTGTGAATGTTACTTACTTGCCTTTGTCAGTCCAAATCTGAATATTATCCAGGTCATGCTGCATTTGGATACAGACTGCTTCAGTATCTATGAAGTTATGAATGTTGCTGAATATTGTATAATCATCAGTGAATATTCTTTCCCTCATAATGTCAAAATTGACAAAGTCATTGATGAAGCTGAAGATGGTTGAGCCTAGGACACTACCCAATGGCCAACTGCAGTGATGTCCAATAGCTGCGTTGATTGATCTCCAATGACCTTAAGCATGTTAATTGTTCTAGTTATGACTTCAGCCAATGGACAGTTTTCTCCTTGATTCTCAATGACTCCAATTTAGTTCCAGCTCCTTGATGCCGTGCTCAGGCAGCTACAACCTTGATGTCAAAGGCAGTAACTATCACCTTCACTTCTGGAGTGCAGCTCTTTTGTCCATATTTTGACCAAAGCAGTAATGGGGTGAGAAGCTGAATGACCCTGGCAGAATACATGTTGAGCATCGATGAGCAGCTTATTGTGGTTCAAGTGCCTCTTGTTAGCACTATCGAGATCCCATCCATGATCTGCTGATGAGTCTGCCCACTTCATTCATCTAAGTTGTCTTGAAGTCTGGTCCTATCATGCTCACTAATTATTATGTTGTTTTGCATCATCCATATACTTCACATTGCTGCTGCCTATACCCTTGTCCAGGCCATATATGCAAAAAAGAAAAGCAATGGCTCAGAAACCATATCATATACCTGTACAGTCAGAAATAATTTCAATTGACTTGTGACTTGTTTCACACTGCTACTTCTAACAATCATACTGATTAATGTTAAGATTTTAAGATATACATAATAGCTTTACACAATAGTGTTTACCAATTCATTTTGCGGTCAGTAGATTGTTTATTAGCAATGCTCATGTGTAGTTGGTGCTTGGAACATGGTTACTGATAATTACTGATGCAGCCGCCACTTTTCAAGTTCCTTACAATGATCATTCACTGACCTGGTACTGTTTAAATTTAAATTCAGAATTTCCTTTTGGTAAATGATGACCCATTGTCTGTTACCAACACTTCTGGGAGCATGTGTACTGCAAAAGATGCTTGCAGCTTTTCTATCAGTGTCCCCATGTTTGACGAAAGAACTCTATGCACGTCCAACCACGCCCATAATGACCAAGAACATTGAACCCAAGGAGGTGTTGGCATAGTTAATGCGTAACTGTGTCCAGGGTTTACCCAGTCATTCCTACAAATGTGGGGGAGCTGATGACGGTAATGTTTGTCCCTGTTGGCACTCTGGGCACTGCTCCACCAACGCAGCTATGTCGGCATCAAATCTTGGCCACTAGACATGATTTCTTGCCAACATCTTCATTTTGGCCACTCTTGGATGACTCTGGTGGAGTTCAGTATCTGGTAGTGACTTTTGCTCAGGACAATCATTCTTGCTCCCAATAATAAACTGCTTCATCTTAAGTGATCTGGTCACACCAGGTCCAAAAAGATTTCAATTCTGGTTGTGATGGCGCTTTTATTCCCCCCATCACCACCAGCTGATTTAGTTTTGCAAGGACTGGATCTTTTTGCATCCACAGTCTGATATTGTGATCGGTGACGAGAACAGTGTCCTGAAAAGGTGCCTTTTCATATGAAACATATTGACATTAAAGGAAAGAAGTCGAGCCAGGGAGATCTTCAGCTGGAGGAAGAAAGACACTGCTGACGACAGCTGCAGTATAATTTTGAGATTAAGTTGATGTAGTTTTAATAAGTGTTTTATTGGAATAGTATGTTGTTATAGAGTTGGAGGCAGATAATAAGCTGTTAAGAGAAAGAGGAGCTTAGAATTGTGAATAGTTGTTGTTTAGTGTTCACTTTTAAAGAATAAATTGTATTATTTACTTTAAATATTGGAATTCACTGTTACTCATATTTTAACAGATTACGAAGCAAAGTGAGCTTTTCTGGGTGTTTGGTTTAATCAACAGAAGGGTTCACCACCGTGTTGTAACACTTGGCTACAAGACCATTTCCAAGGCTGACCCTTTCTTCAATGGTAGGATGGAGGCAGGTTACGTATGAATGTTCTGTAATAGTTCTCCAACCCAAGGAAGACGAGGGAGCTGGGGCATCTTTGATCACCCTCACTTTACCTTCCAACGTGTGTAACAAGGTCTTGACTCTGTAGTCCAAGTAGGTCACTTGGTGTATCTGGGACACACATTTTCCCTTCTAAGGCATAAGCCTGCCTGGGAGAAACATCTAAGGGAAAGTGAGGACTGCAGATGCTGGAGATCAGAGCGGTGCTGGAAAAGCACAGCAGGTCAGGCAGCATCCGAGGAGCAGGAGAATCGCCGTTTCAGGCATAAGCCCTTCATCAGGAATTCCTGACTTGCCTGACCTTTTCCAGCACCATACTCTAGAAACATCTAAGGACCATGTCCAAGTTTTCTAAGTGCTCTTTATTGCCCTTCCCTGTTATTAGCACATCATCCAGATAAATGGCGACCTGGGATAGGCCTTGTAAAATGTTCTCCATTGTCCACTAAAAAAATGGCACAGGCTGATGATACCCCAAATGGCAGTTTTGTATATTGGTACAAACGCTTATGGGTATTAATTGTGCATACTTCTGGGAATCTTCATTGAACTGCAATTGCAGGTATGCACAGCTTCATGTCCAGCTTCACAAAGGACAGCCCAACTGCCAGCTTTATGTATTGAGGGACTAGATATCTATCCAGCTGTGAGAAGTGGTTTACCGTTTGTTTAAAATGCCCACAAAGGCGAATTGACCCAATGGGCTTCACAATTAGTATGACCGGTGCTAGCTATTCTGCCAACTGGACTGGTATGATGATTCCTTTACTTTCCAGCTTCCCGATTTCTGCCTGTACTTTTGCCCATACAGCAAATGGCACTGGGTAGGTCTTGCAGAATTGTTTAATGGTCAACATGTAAGACAGCTTTGGATCCTTTGATTGGTCCCTGACCTTCCTGAAAATGTTCCAGGTGTTTAATTAGGACTTCACTCAAGGAGTCATTTACTAATCAAAATGTATTGAGTTAATCAAGATGAATCTTTTTCAACCAATTTCACCCTATCAGGCTTGGGCCCAAACCTTTAACTGTACCAGCTGCTTCTCATAAGAGACTGGAACTAAAGTTGTACTCTTAATCTGTAAAGGTTCTCAGTCTAGCCCAGGTCTTACACAATCTTAAGGATTGCAGTGTACATTGAATTTTGTTAAAGATTGGTTCTGCAATTACTGATACAGCCACACCAGTATCAACCTCCATTAGAACTGGGTGACTGTTTAGAGGTTTAGATTGTTTAGAGATTTATTTCAATTGATTCTGATTTGGATGTCACTAAGCAATTTAACTGTTGTAAGCCAGATGGTAGTGGACTTTCCAGGGTGTACATTCTCCTGGATACTAGCCTATGAGTTCTGTTACTCAATTCAGGCCTAGTGGATCACTTTTGCTGTCTTGAATCCATATACTGGAGGCAACTACAATGGCTTGCCAGTCCGCATCCTGAAGAAAATGTTAATCATTTGGCTGATGCTTGGCTTTATTTTAGGGTTTTGCTATGGGTGACCTTTGTTCAGGATATGTCCTGAATGAGGCTATGCAATTGCCTTCACTCAAGTGATGTCCCCCAACCTCAGTTAGCCTGGCAAGAATGTCCACTTCCACAGGAATACCCTGCCACACATATGCTCCACTTGTTGCATTTACTAATCATGATTACATCATCAATCCCATATACCAAATGGTCTCTCAGCATCTCAAACCAAAGTCACATGCCCCTGCCAATTGTCTTAACCTTGTCAAAAATCCTGACATGGATTCCTATGGTTCTTGAATTGCCAAGTATAACCAATAGAATCTCAGAATTAGAGAATGCTTGGGGTCACAATAATACTTCACTAAATCCGTCAACTCTTGCAAGGTTTTAGTATCTGGTGCCTCAGGAAATGTTAGGCTCCTAATAACTGAAAAAGGTACAGGTCCATAAGCTGTAAGGAAAATTACTTGTTGCTTTACATCTGCCCCAATGTCATTTGCCCGGAAAAAATAAAGCATTCTTTCCACATACTGGGCCCAGCCTTTGGTGGCAGGATCAAATGTTTCAAGCTTCCCAAATAACAGCATGATGCCAGAAATGCTTACCCTAATTTGAAAACAACTGTTGCAAGTGAATTTCTTCAGGAGTGTAATTTTTTTTCTTATCGCCACTGAAATAATTCCACAGAGACTGGTATCCCATCACCAAGTCACCCTTTATTTACACGTAGAGAGCTTGACACTGATCCAGCTCCCTCAGAGTGAACAGGATGTCTGACACTCCCATTTGTCAGCCAGGGCTCCCTGATTGGACCAGTTTAACAGTCCTAATCAGGGAACTCATATTCGACACTGTCCTTTTTAACAGCGCCTACAAAATTAATATTTACCTCTGAATCACAAACAGCTTGTCACGGGTCACTGATTCACTTCACTGACCTGAACTCTGTTTCTGTCCCCACCAATGCTACCAACCTTGCTGAATAATTCATTGAGTTGTTTTCTTCATGTTGCCTAATGTACTCTTTTTGATTGAGAAGTCATGAAAATTGGCACAATTCCCAGAGCAATCTTCCATGTCACTAGGCATCAGTAGTTTTCTCTGTTTTCTTTTGTTGAGATATATAAAAGAGATCTAATGGGGCCTTCAACAGCAGGTGGTGATGGTGAATGAAGCCACCGAGCTGGGGAACTCAACCAGACCTTTTCTGGTGGACACGGTGTCTGTGTTGAAAAGAGGCCTCGTAAATAGGGGAAGAGACAGGTGAAGGATTTCCTCAATCAAATGGGAACTACTAACTTATACCATGTAAATGCACTGCTATTCTAGAGTAACCTTAATTTTCCTTGAAACTTTTTGGGACTTGATGCCAGTGAAATAAAGTATCCCTGCTACATTATATTCAGGATGTCCATGTGCTTATAACTCTGGAGTTATTTCTGAGGACACAAAAGGAAACTTTAACGTAGCTGTGATGAGGGACATTCAGCCTCTGCAGAGCAGAGACCTAAATGGGGGAACAGATGTCAATCAGCTCACACCCCTAAGCAAGACACTCCTGGAAAAAAACACTTGTGAATAACCATAAATCTGATGCTGTCATATTCTGGATTAGTGGTGCTGGAAGAGCACAGCAGTTCAGGCAGCATCCAAGGAGCGGCAAAATCGACGTTTTGGGAAAAAGCCCTTCATCAGGAATAAAGGCAGTGAGCCTGAAAGCGTGGAGAGATAAGCTAGAGGAGGGTGGGGGTGGGGAGAAAATAGCATAGAGTTGAAGAGCTTCAGGGCAGAGGAAATGACCTGGGAGTTGCAGTGGGAGAGGGACTCCCTGAGATTCTTGTAGAGAGAGGAGGAAAACTTCTTCAAGGCAGGCATCCTTGCAAGAAGATTCGCAGCACCCCACCCCCACCCTCCTCTAGCTTATCTCTCCACACTTCAGGCTCACTGCCTTTATTCCTGATGAAGGGCTTTTGCCCAAAACGTCGATTTCGCTGCTCCTTGGATGCTGCCTGAATGCTGTGCTCTTCCAGCACCACTGATCCAGAATCTGGTTTCCAGCATCTGCAGTCATTGTTTTTACCTCGTTGATTTTAACCCTACTGCGAATCCTCTTGCAAGGATGCCTACCTTGAAGACGTTTTCCTCTTCTCTCTACAAGAATCTCAGGGAGTCCCTCTCCCACTGCAACTTCCAGGTAATTTCCTCTGCCCTGAAGCTCTTCAACTCTATGCTACTTTCTCCCCACCCCCACCCTCCTCTAGCTTATCTCTCCACGCTTTCAGGCTCACTGCCTTTATTCCTGATGAAGGGCTTTTGCCCGAAACATCGATTTCGCTGCTCGATGGATGCTGCCTGAACTGCTGTGCTCTTCCAGCACCATTGATCCAGAATCTGGTTTCCAGCATCTGCAGTCATTGTTTTTACCTACCTGATGCTGTCATAGTCAGTGGACTAACTGGAGGAGACATCTCTAACTTTATTTTAAAAGGTGGATATTGGCATACACAGAGGAGGAAACTTGTTTCTACTCACACCATGTATGGGACAACATTGAACATTGTGACCTGATGAGCCACGGAAGATCCTTTACAAACAGATTCCACCCTGGGGAATGATAGAGGTCCAGGAAGATCTGCAGCAAATCTCCAGGTAGATTGGAGCAAAGTTTCACCCAAGGGTCAACTGATCCATATGCCTCTGGCCTTGGAGGGTGTTGGAGTTTGGGCTTTCCAATATTGGTGTAGTCGACTGTCACCAAGGTAGCGTCTAGGAGAAAGTGCTGGAGACCAGAGTCAAGTGTGTGGTGCCTAGCTCCACCTCCTCCCATTTTTCTCTCTCAGCCCCCTGGCCCACAAGAATCATTCCTGATGAAGGGCTTATGCCCAAAACATTGACTCTCCTGTTCCTTGGATGCTGCCTGACCTGCTGAGCTTTTCCAGCACCATACTCTCGACACCAATGTTGTGTCCATGAGCTAAGGCCGTCTGAAGCTTTTTTGCGATAGATGGCAAAAGTGAAATCGTATCTGACTCTACTTCTCTTAGATCTGAACCTGATCTACTCATGGTGTTGTGTTGATCTACAGAATTTCCATATGGTTAAATTTCTTGTTAAAGAGAAAGCATGAGAACTGGAACAGGAACATCTGGGTCTCAGTATTTCTCTAATTTGGGAATTTTTGTATATAACTGAGAAGGAAAATAACCACAGAAGTATTGTTTCACTTTTGTTTAGATCTTCACTGTCTTGACATTTCCTTTGAGTTCAGAAACACATTGTATTTCCATACGAAACAAGACAGCAATCTCCATCAGATGTGGTGTAGTATCAGGAGCTGAATTTGCAAGGCAAATCCTCTATTTTGTCCTCTACTTTGTTCATGTGCAGACAATCTCTGTAAAAATAAAAGCAAACGATAGATAGACTGATCCTGCAATTGGAACAGAAAGGGAACATTTCACAAGTGGAGTTTATACTTGTAAGTTGTGAGAGCAATATTATTTAGTTCATGTTCTTTACGGAAATTGAGCTTTATGATATAAGTGCAATGTAGTGTTGCCCAAATCTGTCCCTGACATCAGAATGGCTAGGCTATGGGAGTTTTGATCTCCAGATCCTATGCAGGGAGGAAAGTGGTGAGTTAATACAATAATGTTAGTTTGGTGACAGTGAGCACTGACGTTGTTCCCACTGCACTTAGCTTCTGCAAAGTAAGATTGCTGAAATTTATACGTGGCATTGTGTCCAGAACTCAGGTTTACAGAAAAGATGAGGCCATTATCTGAGTCAGGTAACCGGTGAAAATGATCAATGCATTTAATATCTTAGTATGGGGTAAGGGAAACCGATGTTCCAGGGATTAATAAGACATCATCTCATCGGCAGTCCCTGGATGCATCAACCCTGGCTCAGTGGTTCACACTGCTGCCTCACAGCCCCAGAGACCCAGGTTCAATTCCCGCACCGGGCAGTTGTCAGTGTGAAGTTTGCACGTTCTCCCCGTGTCTGCATGGGTTTCCTTCGGGTGCTCCAGTTTCCTCCCACAATCCAAAGATATGCAGGTTAGGCGAATTGACCATGCTAAATTGCCTGTAGTGTTAGGTGCAGGGGTAAATGTAAGGGAATGGGTCTGGGTGGGTTGCTTTTCGGAGGGTTGGTGTGGACTTGTTGGGCTGAAGGGCCTGATTCCACACTGTAGGGAATCTAAGAATCTAAGTCACAACTACACTGTGCCAAACTGAGAAATTCAGTTAAAACTCAATCGATTCCAAATGCAGGAACCAGACTTTTAAAAAAAAATATACTCTTTCATGGAATATGGGCACTATTGACAAGGCGAGCACATGTTACTTGCCTATAATTGCCTTTCTGAGGCTGGTTGCTGAGCTGTATTCTTAAACTGCTGTAGCCCATGTGGTGGTGCTGACAGGAAGGGAGTTCCAGGCTTTTGACCAAATGTCAGGGAAGGAATGGCAATACAAGTTCCAATCATGGGTGGTGCATGACATGGAGGAGAACTTAGAGGTGGTAGTTCCACATATCTGCTGCCCTTTTTCTTCTAGGTAGAGGTTAAGTAACTGAAAGGTACTTTTGAAAGACCCTTGAAAAATTGCTGCTGAAAAGAAACATTATACGAGAGAGAAGTATTCAGATTGATGTACGTTACAGTGTAAACAATGAATTTACAAGATAATGAAAGTGAAAGACAATTACTCTTAGGTTGAGCTAGCTGGTTCTTAAAAGACACTCTTGCTAGCCTGGGTCTGCGGAAGGTGGTGTAGAGGTTTATAAAATCATGAGGGACATGGATAGAATAAATAGACAAGGTCTTTTCTCTGGGGTGGGGGTTTCAGAACCAGAGGCATAGGTTTAGGGTGAGAGGGGAAAGATTCAAAAGGGTCCTCAGGGGCAATTTTTTCACACAGAGGGTGGTGTGTACATGAAATGAGCTGCCAGAGAACGTGGTGGAGTACAATTGCAACATTTAAAAGGCATTTGGATGGGTATATGAATAGGAAGGGTTTGGAGGGATATGGGCCAAGTGCTGGCAAATGGGACTAGATTAGGTTGGGATATTTGGTCAGCATGGACAAGTTGGACCGAAGGGTCTGTTTCTCTGCTGTACATCTCTATGACACTATGACTAAAAAGCTAACTGACTTTGTTCTCATCAGTCTACCTATCTGAGATGCATCTTGACAGTATTAGTGGGAGTGATGGCTACACAGACCTTGTGAAGACCATACTGTCTGTGGCACAACACCTGTTCTAACTGGAACAATGTTGAAGGTGGTGGATGAGGTCCCAATCAAATGGACTTCTTTGTCCTAGATGGTGTCAAGTTTCTCAAGTGTTGGACCTACACCCATCCAAGGAAGTAGAGAGTATTTCCTGAGATGGGACACACGTACTAAACAACCCCACCGCCCTGTGGTTGACCACTTCAACTCTCCCCACCACCCCCCCCAACTCCGCCAAGGACATGCACATCCTGGCCACCTCCATCACGAAATCCTAGCCACCCGACACCTCAAGGAACAATGCCTCATCTTCCACCTTGGGACGCTCCAACCACACGGGATCAATGTTGATTCCACCAGTTTCATCATCTCCCTTCCTCCCACCTTATTTCAAACCCAACCCTCCAACTCAGCGCCACTCTCTTAAACTGTCCTATCTTCCTTCCCACCTATTCACTCCACCCTCTGTTCCGACCTATCACTCTCCATCTTCACCTACCTATCGCCTTCCTAGCTACCAATCCCCAGGCCCCCACTCCTATTTATCTCTCAGCCCTCCCCGCCACATTCCTGAGGAAGGGCTTATGCCAGAAATGATGATTCTCCTGCTCCTCGAAAGCTGCCTGCCCTGTTTTGCTTTTCCAGCGCCACACTCAGAGTCATAGAGATGTACAGCATGGAAACAGACCCTTCAGTTCAACTCTTCCTTGCTCACCAGATTTCCTAACCTGATATAGTCGCATTTGCCAGAATTTGTCTAAACCCTTCCTATTCATGTACCAATTCAGATGCCTTTTAAATGCTGTACCACCAGTTCCTCTGGCAGCTCATCCCATACACACACCACTTTTTTGCATGAAAATGTTGCCCCTTTAGGTCCCTTACAAATTTTTCCATTCTCACCTTAAACCTATGCCATCTTGTTCTGCACTTCCTCACCCCAGGGAAGAGACCTTGTCCAGTTACCCCATCCACACCCCTCATGATTTTGTTAACCTCGATAATCCTCCGACATTCCAGGGAAAACAGCCCCAACCTATTCAGCCTCTCCGTCCAGCTCAAACCCTCCAACCTTGGCAACAGCCTTGTAAATCTTTTCTGAACCCCACTCTTGTTGAAGGATATCATTGCCCGGTACTTGCCTGCTATGAATGTTACTAGCTATTTACGTTTGAAACTCGGATATTATCCAGGTTTATATATGGGCCTGGACAACTTCAGTATTTGAAAAGTCCAAATGGTGCTGAATATTGTGCAATCATTAGTAAACATCTACCGTTCTGACTCAATGATTGTGGGAAGGTCATTTATAAAACATTTGAAGCCTAAGACAGTATGCTGAAGAAGTCTGAGAAGCAGAGTAAATAAAGTTTGGTGAGGGGCAGGTGCAGATTGCCATGTGAAATTATGATGTTGTGTCTAGAAAGAAGAAGGTTGAGAGGCGGCTTGGTTAGTATGAGGGGACATAACTTGAAATGGGAGGTGACAGATATAGGACAAATGTCAGAGGTAGTTTCTTTACTCAGAGAGTAATAGGGGAACGGAACTCACTGCCTGCAATAGTAGTAGACTCAACAACTTTAAGGGCATTTAAGTGGTCATTGGATAGGCATATGGACGAGAATGGAATAGTGTAGGTTAGATGGACTTCAAATTAGTTCCACAGGTTGGCGCAACATTGAGGGGCAAAGGGCCTGTACTGCACTGTAATGTTCTACAGTCTATGTCTATAATAAGGACCTGGTTCAAGGAGGAGCAGGACTGGATATTAAATATTCCTGCATAAAAGTTGTTTTTGAGAAAATAAGAAAGGATATAATGGAGAAGGGCTAGGAGTATTGGTAAAGCAGAGCATCCCAGTGTTGGTGTGACATTAGAGAGTTAATTTGCTCTGCTGACTTGTAAGAAATTGAATGCCCTGGGGGTAGGGTGGTGTGTCGTTGTCTCATAGGTGGAATGTGGGAGGTTTACTTGGCTATTCCCTTGCCATTCAGGAATAATTTACATTGTTTTCATTCCCTACTCAGAAATCCATAAGAACATTGTAGTTGGAATTCTGACTACTCCCCGTAGTTAAAAAAGTACAATTCACACCAGATCTGGCCATTAAGGGATGATTTGCATTACACTGTTTCTGGAGGTGAGGTGGTCACTGCATTGTATCTTGAGTAGCATGTGATTGTAGGGGAGTGACTGGGGGTTGTCTTGTGGGCATTGCTAACTGTGATGTAAAGATTTTGTATAAAGGATGGAATGTATCCTTTGCTCAGGGAGAGCTTTTGCCACAATCCCGTAAGCCCTGCGAGGTGTGTGTTAAAGGCTCCTCCTGGATAAGACTCGCAAGCCTGGTGAAGAGTGTTCAGGGTTTCTCCAAAGCTTGAACTGTACTGTGCTTAACAAAATTTGGTTGCTGTTCACAGAAGTTGGTGTGTTGAAGTTGCATCAATTGTGTAAGAATCTCAGGAAAAAAAACTTAACATTTGGTGGCAGCAGTGGGATTCCAACACACACGGAACTTCTAGGTGGACTGAATAAGTGATCGTCTGAGTGCCAGTAGTATAAAATGGATAGGCCCAAGAGGTAAGATTTACCTTGATTTCTCTCCTTAACCTACCACTCAGTTGACCCCTCATCCTTTAGGACTCTGTGGTGACGGAATCTCTGAGGTAACTTATGCACTTGCACGTCAACGGGTTCACTTTCAGAATCATATGTTACTGGGTTTAATTGGGGTTCGAGTCCCCTGATTTTAATTGGGGTTGGAGTCCCCTGGGTTTAATTGGCGTTCAAGTCCCCAGACGTAGAGAGTAAGAAAAGAGGTTCAAGACCCAGTGAGAAGTAAAGTGAGAAAGGGGTTCGAGTACCCTGGAAAAATAAGTTTAAAATCCTATAGACATGAGGTTTGAGGCTCCGAAGCATTAAAAAAAGTTAGGGTTATTGCCTTTATCCCTCATACCACCACTTAGAAATACTTATAGGACAACATGGTGTTACCGGGAAAAGGGGGAGAAAGTGGAGTCAATCTGCTCGGATCCTGACAGGGAAGTGCATTGACTGCCAGGGAAGCTTTGTCTAGCTTTTTGTTGTGTGAGTCCCAGTTTCTGGGCTGTGGACTCAACTTGGTGAGTTTTACTTCGGGGCAAGGGGTGGGGGGGGAAGGGAAATGGTTTGGACTGCAGCACCATGTGATCTGCTGTGATAGTTTTCTCTTGTTATAAATGTAATTTCATTGAGAGGATGCGAAAAAAAACAAGAAATGCTAAAATTAAGGTTGTACTAATACTTGGGTTGGGGGGGGATGTTTCAATATAAATTATGCCATACCGAAAGTGTTTGATATTTAAATATTTTGGTTTGTTAAAATACTGGTTCAGAAAATCCTTTTAAGTAACTATTTTGCCTTATTTGAATCAGGATCTCAATTCAATGTGTTTGTGGACTATGTAATACAGCAGAATTTGTTTGTACATTAAAATTATACAACATTAGGTCTCTTTTAAAAGTATCAAACATGTAACCTTAAAACAAATTGATTGAGGACCTTGAACCCCTGATTTGTGTGAAATTCTACAGTGCCTGTTTCAAAAAAAAATTGTGTCAGTGGTCATGTTTAGACAGATGAGAGTATTATATTATAATATCTGTGCTGCTGCGTTTTTAATACAGAGTGTTCACAAAAAGAAGAGTGCATTTTAATTTTGATGTTTTGTTAAGATTGTAGAGAATATTAAAACTTGAGGCTGAGCTGTTTCAGTTCTGTCAATTATTGTTAAGACTTCATTGGCCCCTTTCATATTGCAAATTCAAAGAATGTCGAACTATACCAACGTTCTACAATTACTGGTCTGTAACCACTGTAATTCCAACTTTTATTTGGAAAGTTTCATTTGGAAGACATATTTTAATATACTCTGCATTTGTTTCCTATGAATATTTGAGACTTATACCTGAACTGAAACTGCCTCTTCAATGGCTAGAGCACAGGAAACATTTTGTTGTGTCCTTGCTGTTCCACATTTTTGAAATACTTTTCCTGACAGCTTTCACATTAGCCAAGTGTTGATTTGTTAAAGGAAAATAATTTTTGACTAACCTGAATGGGGTTACCCAAGGGTTTGATTTTAGGACCATTGATTGTTGTTTATAATTGACTGAATTGTTTAGGCAATACAATTTAGAAGTTTTTGGATTGTATAAACTTGACAATGTCATAAATAGTCAACAGAATAACAGACTTCAAGACGACTGAGAATGTTGAAATAGGCAGACATAATTTAGTGTAGTTAAACATATGACTGACTTCATACTGATAACCACCCTTGGCAAGGAAGGAATGAGAGAGGAAATGCAAAGATACTTTCAGCAGCTAACATCGTCTCTAGAGTTTCTCCGCTCACAGGTAAAGCACGCCTTCGGACATCCGTCCACCACCTGATCCAACGGATTCAATCAGCATGAAAAGTGAAGAAGCTAACAAAGGTGAAAAGGAGGTCTGTACGCTTTTTGTCAGTGGCCTTCCTATGGACATTAAACCACGTGAGCTTTACCTCCTCTCTCGATCATTTAAGGGACACGATGGTTCACTGATCAAGCTAACATCACAACAGCCAGTTGGCTTTGTTACATCTAACAGCAGAGCAGGAGCAGAAGCAGCAAAGAATGGTACATTCACCAAGCCAGTAGCTGCAGCTGCTGCATGCTCAGATGCACTGGTATCTTCCATCTGAAGCATCTCCACAAGAATGGAAGTCCCGTCAGTTTTGTGAAGTGTTTAACTGCCTTTATCCAATAATTCAGATTTCTCTGTGGAGTGGTGTGCAAGGACAGACTGGATTTTATTTTCAGGTTGGACTTTACTGAAGGAGATTTTGAATGACTGGCTCACTTCCACTTGACTTGGACTGTGGATTTAAGGACTTTATTGGTAAACTTTTTTTTCTACAAGGGAGGATGCTGCAGATTCTATCTACTCCGTGGACTAGTCATTTTTGCTGTTATAATCATTGTATGTTGTGTGTAAATAGCTTGCTTAAGTACTGGCTTTAAGACTGTTATGAAGAAGGTGGTAGTGCCATCGAGGTGGTCATCATGGAATGATAAATGGACGGATGTGATATTAAAGAGTTAATTTGCTCTGCTGGCCTGCAAGAAGGCCATCACCACTCCCTTACCACCCGATGCCTAAAGAAGAATGCCTCATCTTCTGCCTCGGGACCCTTCAACCCCATGGCATGAATGTGGATTTCACCAGTTTCCTCATTTCCCCTCCCCCCCATCTTATCCCAGTTCCAACCTTCCAGCACAGCACCATGTCCTATCTGTCCATCTTCTTTCCCACTTATCCATTCCACCCTGGTCTCTGACCTATCACCTTCACCCACCTATTGCACTCTCAGCTACCATTCCCCCAGCCCCACTCCACCCCCTCCCTTTTATCTCTCCACCCCAGAAGCTCTCAGCCTCATTCCTGATGAAGTGCTTTTACCCGAAACATCGATTTTCCTGCTCCTCGGAAGCTGCCTGATCTGCTGTGCTTTTCCAGCACTACTCTAATCTTGACCTGTAAGAAATTGAATACCCTGGGGTAGTGTGGTGTGTCTTTGTTTTGTAGGTGGAATGTGGGAGGTTTACTTGGCCATTTCCTTGCCATTTGGAACAATTTACATTATTTTCATCCCTATTCAGAAATCAATAAGAACATTATATTTGGAATTCTGACTACTCCCTGTAGTTAAATAATACAATTCACACCAGATCTGGCCATAAAGGGATGATTTGCATTACATTGTTTCTGGAGGTGAGGTGGTCACTTGGCCTCGAGTGGCATGTGACTGTGAGGGGGATGGCTGGGGTTTGTCTTGAGTGGCACGTGACTGTGAGGGGGATGGCTGGGGTTTGTCTTGAGTGGCATGTGACTGTGAGGGGGATGGCTGGGGTTTGTCTTGTGGGCATTACTAACTGTGATGTAAAGACTTTGTTGAAAATGTGTTGCTGGTCAAAGCACAGCAGGCCAGGCAGCATCTCAGGAATAGGGAATTCGACGTTTCGAGCATAAGCCCTTCATCAGGAATGAGAGAGAGTAGCCAAGCAGGCTAAGATAAAAGGTAGGGAGGAGGGACTTGGGGGAGGGGCGATGGAGGTGGGATGGGTGGAAGGAGGTCAAGGTGAGGGTGATAGGCCGGAGTGGGGTGGGGGCGGAGAGGTCAGGAAGGAGATTGCAGGTTAGGAGGGCGGTGCTGAGTTGAGGGAACCGACTGAGACAAGGTGGGGGGAGGGGAAATGAGAAAACTGGAGAAATCTGAGTTCATCTCTTGTGGTTGGAGGGTTCCCAGGCGGAAGATGAGGCGCTCCTCCTCCAGCCATCGTGTTGTTATGTTCTGCCGGTGGAGGAGTCCAAGGACCTGCATGTCCTTGGTGGAGTGGGAGGGAGAGTTAAAGTGTTGAGCCACGGGGTGGTTGGGTTGGTTGGTCCGGGCGGCCCAGAGGTGTTCTCTGAAGCGTTCCGCAAGTAAGCGGCCCGTCTCCCCAATATAGAGGAGGCCACATCGGGTGCAGCGGATGCAATAGATGATGTGTGTGGAGGTACAGGTGAACTTGTGGCGGATATGGAAGGATCCCTTGGGGCCTTGGAGGGAAGTGAGTGTGGAGGTGTGGGCGCAAGTTTTACATTTCCTGCGGTTGCAGGGGAAAGTGCCGGGGGTGGAGGTTGGGTTGGTGGGGGGTGTGGATCTGACGAGGGAGTCACGAAGGGAGTGGTCCTTGCGGAACGCTGATAGGGGAGGGGAGGGAAATATATCCTTGGTGGTGGGGTCCGTTTGGAGGTGGCGGAAATGACGGCGGATGATACGTTGTATGCGGAGGTTGGTGGGGTGGTAGGTGAGAACCAGTGGGGTTCTGTCTTGGTGGCGGTTGGAGGAGCGGGGCTCAAGGGCGGAGGAGCGGGAAGTGGAGGAGATGCGGTGGAGGGCATCGTCGATCACGTCTGGGGGGAATCTGTGGTCCTTGAAGAAGGAGGCCATCTGGGCTGTGCGGTGTTGGAACTGGTCCTCCTGGGAGCAGATGCGGCGGAGACGAAGGAATGGGAATATGGGATGGAGTTTTTGCAGGGGGCAGGGTGGGAGGAGGTGTAGTCCAGGTAGCTGTGGGAGTCAGTCGGTTTATAGTAGATGTCTGTGTTGAGTCGGTCGCCCGAGATAGAGATGGAAAGGTCTAGGAAGGGGAGGGAGGAGTCTGAGACAGTCCAGGTGAATTTAAGGTCGGGATGGAAGGTGTTAGTAAAGTTGATGAACTGTTCAACCTCCTCGTGGGAGCACGAGGCAGCGCCGATACAGTCATCGATGTAGCGGAGGAAAAGGTGGGGGGTGGTGCCAGTGTAGTTGCGGAAGATGGACTGTTCCACATATCCTACGAAGAGGCAGGCATAGCTGGGGCCTATGCGGGTGCCCATGGCAACTCCTTTAGTTTGGAGGAAGTGGGAGGATTGAAAAGAGAAGTTATTCAGGGTGAGGACCAGTTCAGTCAGTCGAAGGAGGGTGTCAGTGGAAGGGTACTGGTTGGTGCGGCGGGAAAGGAAGAAGCGGAGGGCTTTGAGTCCTTCGTGATGGGGGATGGAGGTGTACAGGGACTGGATGTCCATAGTGAAAATAAGGCGTTGGGGACCGGGGAAGCGAAAATCCTGGAGGAGGTGGAGGGCGTGGGTGGTGTCCCGAACGTAGGTGGGGAGTTCTTGGACTAAAGGGGACAGGACCGTGTCGAGGTATTGGGAGATGAGTTCGGTGGGGCAGGAGCAGGCTGAGACAATGGGTCGGCCGGGGTAGGCAGGTTTGTGGATTCCCTTTGTGTAAAGGAAGGACTGTTTCCATTGTTCAGAGAGAGCTTTTCCATGACCCCGTAAGCCCTGCGAAATGTGTGTGTTAAAAGTTCCTCCAGAGAGAGCAACCCTGCACACGACTCGCAAGCCTGGTAAAGAGTGTTCAGGGTTTCTCCAAAGCCTGTACTGTACTGTGCTTAATAAAATTTGGTTGCTGTTGACAGAAGTTGATGTCTTGCAGTTACATCAAGTGTGTAAGAACCTCAGGAAAAAGAACTTAATGACATGGATATCCGAACAGCTATTATTTAAAAAGATAGCATAATCTCTTGCTTTTTTTGGGTGAGAGTAAGACTTGGAGGCATGCAGAATCCTATGACATCAGCACTCTAACATTTGCAGATCACTGACTATTGGGGAGTACAACTGATGTAGTGGCACAGTGGCTCAGCGCTTAGCACTGTTGCCTCACAGTGCCAGCGATCCTGGTTTGATTTGAGCCTCTGGCAACTGTCTGCGTGTAGTTTGCACATTCTCCCTGTGTCTGTGTGAGTTTCCTCCGGGTCTTCTAGATTCCTCCTACAATCGAAAGATGTGCAGGTTTGGTGGACTGGCTATGCTAAATATATGTAGTGTCCAGGATTTTGGTCTAGGTGGATTAGCCAAGACAAATGTGGATAGGGTAGGAGGCTGGGGCTGGCATTGATTCTGGATGTCAACTCGATAGGCCAAATCTGCACTGTAGGGATTTTATGTCCTGGGTACACTTTCTTCTATTTACACTCCCATCATGTGCTCTTCTAGCTTTCTCTTGCATAGGATGATTGAACATCAGATTCTGCTTAGTACTCTGGTCGATGTCAGAGTAGTATACTTGACAAGTCTCAATTCCCCGACCTACCATTTATCCCTTTTCAAAAGTTCAATTATTCATATTCACAAACATAAACCTGTGATGATAACTGTGTGGTTCTGGTTGAAAGGCTGTGTTTAAGGTCTGAATTATATGGGGTGTGGTGTGGTTAGAGAGAGTAGTGCCACCCTTTCTCATCCCATATTCAACTTGAAGTTGAATTAGGTAAAGTGGGACTTATGCTCTTTGAAAAAGAAGTTCTCTTACCTGATATGAAGTAACACGATGGCTGCTTCCTTTCTGCTTCTCCAGCCAAACACATTATTGCAGCAGGTGCAGAAACAGGCCCTGAACTCACCATTAAATGGGCCAGTTAATGGCATCATTGGCCTAATGGCAGGTGATCTGTCTGATTCCTATCATACAGCTTGTGTTTGGATGGAGTTTATGTGCTCACGCAGTCCAGCAAGTACTCTGGCTGATGGGCCATAAAGTTTCTCCAATCTCCATTTCTCACAACAGTTAACTGTGTAAGGGATGGTGGTTCAGTGGTAGCACTGCCATTCATAGCACTAGGGACCCAGATTCAATTCTAGCCTTGGGCAACTGTCTGTGTGTACTTTGCACATTCTCCCATGTCTGTGTGGGTTTCCGTTGGGTGTTCCAGTTTCCTCAGACAGTTCAAAAAATGTGTGGGTTAGGATGATTAGCTACGCTAAATTGCCCTGTAGTGTTCAGGGATATGCAGGCTAGGTGGATAAGCCATGGGAAATAAAGGTTATGGAGAAATGGTGGGAGGCTGGGTCCAGGTGGCATGCTGTTTCCACACTGTAGAGATTCTGTGATTCATAGCACCCATTGGTATTCATGACTGCCACTGTGCTCACAACAGCTGCACGGTTTCTTTTACCCAAGTGAAAATAATACACTGAAAAGACAGTTGAACTCATTGTGGAATTTATTAACAAACTGTTAACATTTGCATTTCTATTCCCTTGGAAAAAATCATAACAAATTCTAAATGTGTGAAAAACCACTAATACTATCTGAATTCATGATTTCCCCTCACAGGTTTCAGAGTGTGACAGACAATTCAAAGAGAAACAGGAATGAACACATATCTGTGAATAACTGATATGTGGCCACAGCTAATATCTAATTAAAATGCTGATTTGTGTGAGAAAGATGAGACATAGAAAGAAAACAACATTGAGAGCTTTATCCATAACTAAACAATAGCAATTTCTTAGTTTTTAAATGATATATACTGCATTATTATCAAGAACAAAAAGGTAAAGTTGCCATAGGTATGCTGTCTCATTACAGGAAGATGACTGGTGGTGGTTTAATCTGAGGGGAAGAGGGTGAGAAGTTGAGACCTTAATGATAACCTCAGCTGGTGCAGAATTAAATCCACACGGTTTGACATTGAAACTTGGACAAATGGTTCAGAAATGTTGAAAAAAGTTATCGTATTTTTGCTTCAGAGCTTTTTCATAACTTTTATTCAACAAAACTTACATTGTTTTATTATATACCCAGTGAGGATGAGCCAAAGAAGCAGATACTGAAAATCTGAAATTTAAAAAAATTGCTAGAGAGACCCAGCAGGTCTGGCAGCATCAGTGGAGAGAGAAACAAACTCATGGGAATATATAAACAAGGGTAGGGCATTCAGCCTTGTGAGCTTATTCTACCATTTGATAAGATCTTGGCTGACCTGTGGCCTTTGGCCGTTATCCCTTAATATCGTTGGTTAACAAAACAATTCTCATATTTAAAATTAACAACCAATCCAGCATCCACCTACATTTATGAAAGACAGTTCCAAACATCTCAGCAGAAGTGGGCACTGCAGATGCTTTTGCCCGAAACATCGATTTTCCTGCTCCTTGGAAGTTGCCTGACCTGCTATGCTTTTCCAGCACCACTCTAATCTTGAGTTCCAAACATCTACCTCCCTCTGTGCATAGACGTGCTTCCGAATAGCTCTCCTGAACAGTCTGAATCTACTTTTTGGAATACCCCCTAGTTTTAGAATCTCCAATCAATAGAAGTTGTTTATTCACCCAATCTTTAATATCTTGAAACCACTGATCAGACAACCCCCACCCTTCTCCCCAGCCCCAACTCCCTATTTCTCAGCACCCTTCCCTAGTCCTGATGAAGAGTCCTGCCCGATACAGCGACTCTTCTGCTCCTCAGATTCTCCCTTACCTGCTGCCCATTTTCCAGCACCACACTCTATCAACACCCGTAAAACTTCGAAATTCTAGAGAAAACGTTTCAACATTTCGAGTTCGGTCACCCTTCCTCAGATATATAAAAACAATCAGAGAGTTTGCCAGGACATCTCAGCAGGTCTGTGGAGAGGAGACTGTAAGGACTGCAGATGCAGGAGATCAGAGTTGAGTGTGTGTCGCTGGAAAAGCGCAGCAGGTCAGGCTCCTCGAATGCTGCCTGATTCTATAACCAGTGAGGATGAGCCAAAAAGAATTGCAGATACCTGAAATCTGAAACAAAAAATTGCTAGAGACACCCAGCAGGTCTGGCAGCATCAGTGGAGAGAGAACCAGCAACACACTCTCAGCATCTGTGGAGACAAAGCCGAGCTAACATCTCTGGTCCAGTGACCCTTCCGAAGAACCTGCTGAGTCTTTGCAGCAATTTCATATTTTGTTTCTGATGTTTAGCTTCTGGTTTGTTTTGCTGGAGTGAACCTTTCTTCAGATTCTTCTCTCTCTCTATACAGAGGCTGCCTGACTTGCTGAGTTTCTCCGACAATCTCTGTTCTCGTGTCGGAGCATGGTTTGTACAGCTTTAAGCTGGTGGGGAGTGAACCTGTGAGGAGGTCGCGACAACCTCTCACCGTCCACCACCACCACCAGCAGCGGCCATTGCGCTGACGTCACCGGCGACTCGGCGCAGGCGCGCAGCGGGGTATTAAACGTCATCAAAGGCAGACAATGGCGGGTAACTATGACACCGGCTTTTCCTTGGTAACCGCGCGGCAGGCCTAGCAACTCCTCACCTAAACTGACACAAAAAAACTTACAGCCAGCCCCAACGCTCAACTCCTCCCCGCTCAAGGCGGGTGGGGAGATCAAACAACACACATTTGAAAGCCCCATAAACCACACGCGTGCCCTCAGTCACAGGGCATCAACTCGCGAGGCAGGGAGACAGCCTGTGAAAATTATTTTATAATCGGGGTGATAAGGTCACGGGACCACATTATCACAGAAATTACGACATCAAAAAGCTAGGGAAAAAAACACAAACGCGATATAATCATCACCTCCACTCCCAGCACGCCTTTCGCTGCTCCAGCAGTCCGAGTCCTCCTCTCCATGAGCTAGCCCGCTGCTCACCTCAATGCGCTCTGGGACTTGTAGTCCGAACGCCTCAGGTTCCACCCGCAAGGCCGACGGCCATGGGCTCGGCAGGAGACTACAATTCCCAAGAGGAGGCGCGACCCCGGCGCATGCGTATCTGCCCTCCCCACAGTCCATCAACCTGCCCTCCCTCTCTCTTTCTTCACCGCTGTCTCCTGCTTCAGTAAAAGGGATTTGTTTCGTTTCGTTTCGTTTCATAACGGAAACTGAGGGTGGAAGGAGAAAGAGGAGGAAACTGAGTACTTCCGTGTTTCGTCTCCCACTCAAGAATATTGGTGATAGGAGCAGTCTTTCCCATTATCAACTGACTATGACACTGTGAGCATTAACGACTATATATACATATATATATTACATAGGCTGGTTTTACTATAATCAGGTATAATCAATGAAACAATGTTGCAAGGATCTAAGAAAAAAGACAAACGTATTCTGTCGGGTACGTGTCCGGATCCCAAGTGCCAGGCTCGGCTGTTTTTCCCAGCCTATGGAGTCAGTATAGAATGTACTGAATGCGGCCAGCGCCATGAACAAAGAAATCTAGTCAATATCGAGGAAGTCACCGACCCAGATGTGGTGCTGCACAACCTGCTGAGGAATGCTTTGCTGGGAGTCACCGCCCCAAAAAAGGGCACGGAAATGGTGAAAGTGATGGGACTGTCCAATTACCACTGTAAACTGCTGTCTCCCATCTTGACCCGGTATGGCATGGATAAGCAAACTGGGAAAGCCAAGCTCTTGAAAGCGATGAACCAAGGGGAAATGTTTGATTGTGCCCTGTTGGGTGACAGAGCTTTCCTTATTGATCCAGAGCATATTGGGACTATGGGTTATGGAAAAGACCGTTCAGGGAGTCTCTTATACCTCCACGATACCCTTGAGGAAATCAAGAAGGCAAATAGTAATCAAGAGCGTTTAATCCCTGTACATGTGGATGGTGATGGTCATTGTTTAGTTCATGCTGTGTCCAGGGCTTTAGTAGGAAGAGAACTTTTTTGGCATGCTTTGCGTGAAAATCTCAAACAACATTTTAAGGTAAACCTGGATCGTTACAAAGCATTATTTCATGATTTCATTGATGCAGCAGAATGGGAGGATATCATTAACGAGTGTGATCCTTTGTTTGTTCCCCCTGAAGGAGTACCTTTAGGTCTGCGTAATATTCATATCTTTGGGTTGGCCAATGTGTTACATCGTCCAATAATTTTGTTGGATTCCCTGAGTGGAATGAGAAGTTGTGGTGATTATTCAGCTACTTTTCTCCCAGGATTAGTCCCTGCAGAAAAATGTTGGGGTAAGGATGGACAGCTAAATAAACCTATTTGTATTGCATGGAGCAGTTCAGGACGCAACCATTATATACCTTTGGTTGGGATAAAAAGGGGTCCTTTACCAAGGCTTCCTTTGAAACTGTTGCCCAAAGCTTGGGGTGTACCACAGGAGCTTATTCGGAAGTACATCCAGTTTGAAGATGACAACTGTATTTTAGGAGGTGACCGAAGTTTGCAGGACAAGTACTTGCAGAGGCTAGTTGCTGCCATGGAAGAAATTTTCTTGAAGATACATGATATTCACCCTTCTCTGGTAGCAGATGTTCATCAGTATATATACAGAAGGACAGGGGTGATTGGAATACAACCTGAAGACGTTACTGAAGCTGCAAAGAAGGCCGTAATTGAAAATCGTTTGCAGAAATGTTTGATTTGTGGTGCTCTTTCTGAACTTCATGTGCCTGCTGAATGGTTAGCTCCAGGAGGAAAGCTGTACAACTTAGCTACAAGCACCTATGGCCAACTGAAACCAGACAAAAATTACAGCTTTCCTGTCAATCATCTGGTTTGCTCATACGACCCTAAAGAAGATGTACTGGTGCCAGATTACAATTTGAGTCACTTAACATCTTGCAACTGGTGTCATGGTACTTCTATGCGCCATGTCAAAGGGGATGGTTCTGCTGTGTATTTAGATGGAGATCGAACTAATACCAGATCTGCTGGAGGTAAATGTGGTTGTGGCTACAAGCATTTCTGGGAAGGAAAGGAATATGATAACCTACCTGAGGCATTCCCAATAACTTTGGAATGGAATGGGAGGGTGGTTCGAGAAACTGTTTATTGGTTTCAGTATGAAAGCGATGTGACGCTAAACAGCAATGTTTATGATGTTGCTATGAAGCTTGTTACTAAGCATTTTCCTGGTGAATTTGGAAGTGAAATTTTGATTCAGAAGGTTGTTAACACTATATTACATCATACAGCTAAAAAAAATCCTGATGAATATACTCCGGTCACTGTTGAAGGGGCACACAGTCGTAGAGTTGGTGACTTGCAAGATGAACCGGCATCAGAACCACATTTACCAACCAAAATAATTTTAATGGGTCAGAAATCAAAGACTCTGCATAAAGAAGAACTGAACATGAGCAAAACTGAACGAGGTATTCAGCAGAATATTACCGACCATGCAGCTACTGTGCAAAAGCGGAAAACTGACAAATTACGCCAAGATCAGAAGGTACCAGGCCAACCATCCTCTCCTGGAATTGTAAAAGATGGGTCATCGTCTGCTCCAGCCACTCCCATTAAGTCCCCTTATTCCACATCACCATCCAAAGTAAAAAAGATTAGAGTAACCACCAGTGATGGACGACAGGCAACACTGACCCTTCAAGCATCTGTAACATTTTCTGAGTTTCAAGAAAGCATAGCTAAAGAATTTAGCCTTCCCCCGCGTTTGCAATGTATACGGCATGGCTTTCCTCTGAAGGAACTGCACGCACCTAAAGTGGGATGGGAGAATGAGGTTTTGCCTCTGCAACACGGTGATTGTGTTTCTGTGGAGATTCTGAAAGACAGCAAGGAATCTGTTCCTGCAGCTTCAACATCTGCAGCTCATTCCTGGAAAACTGAAGAACCTGAAGCATCTGGTAGAGCTTCCGTTAAGGAGATGCAAGAGCATATTGATCTTGAAATGTCTTCCCTCTGCCTTATAGCAACCTTAATGGGTGAGAAATTACATTATCTTATTTTTATTAATTCTGATTAACTTATGTAGGAATATTATTGTGATAGGATTCTGCAACTGGGAGCTATTAAAATGAAAAGAAAACTTAAAAGTGGAAAGCTGACATAAATGCTAAAAATATATTAGGTCAATCAACACCGGAGAGTGAAAGATTACAGGAAAGTTCACATTTTGTGTTTGAATTGTTATAGATTATTTTGCTTCGCATTATTAATATTGTGAAACAGGGAACAGTATATTTATTATCCAAATTATTTTTAAGAAATGCTGCAAGGCTATAACTCTGTGTTTCTGAGTTTGTGAGCATATGTCTTGAGGATGTGTTTTGATGTTGTAAGCAGCAAGTGCGAAGCAAGAGAGCAATGATGCAGTCGGTACCATGATGTGTCAAAGTTAATATATCACCATCCGGCTGTTACTTGATCTTAATTAGGTTGTGTGATGTCAAATGTTTTTGGGACAGTAGAACAGACTGCATCGTGGTTTTGTTGCAAATTCACTTTACAAAATATATTAACATTTGTTGCGCATTAATAGAGTATTAGTTTTATTAACTTTGTTCCAGAACTTAATATGTTTATACTGTTTTCTGTGTTTACGTCTTTGACATCATATTCAAATGTAATTAGCAGAATTATATTTCCACATTGATTAGTAAACATATGCATTATTTGATAATTTCATCCAATCATTTGAATGTTCAGATGAGAAATGGTTAAGATTAGATTCCCTACAGTGTGGAAACAGGCCCTTCTGCTCAACCAGTCCACAGACCCATTTCCCTCTGACTAGTGCACCTCGCACTGTGGGCAATTTAGCATGACCAGTTCACCTGACCTGCACATCTTTGGTGTAATTTGTTTCTTTTTAAGGTCTTTTAAGACTTCTTGCTCACTGGGTATCTTTGCGGTAATATAAATTAGGTGCAGAAATGGGATAGAACATTGGATGAAAATTACTTAATTCAGATACACTTAACTAGTAAAACAAACAATTCACTGATTTTTACTTATTGTTATTCGTATGTTTTGTAAATATTGTAGTTTATATGATTAGCGAAGGTTTGAAGAGTCTGTTTGAACACCGGTCCGATTTTACAGGCCGCATTCATATCTGAAGCCTTGAACCTTTGCACTTTTTGTGTATGCCATGATTCAAAGTTCAAACTTCTGTTATTATTGCAGTGGAAGTAAATCCAGGCATATTATGAAGGCCCCAAGCTTAAGATGACTGAAAAAGCATGATTCTATTAGATTTTGGAACATTTAACCATATTATGGTGAAAATTTTCCAATTCTGTCCATTTTATGTGAAAATTGAAATAAATGTCCTGATGGAATATAATGATTTTAGCATTCTGATACTAAAGTTGTTCTTTCCTCTCCCAACAACAATTTTCTTGTTTTTAATTTTCTGTTAATTAAGGTAGTTTCATCTTATTTGGAGGAAACAGCAGTTTCCAAAGTTTGTTTCAGTGCGACTGTGCTATTTTCAGCACAGGTCAGTCAATTGTTGCACTGCTACACTAAAATTATTACATTTGCAATTCCAGCAGGAATTTGGGTAGTGGGCAGTAGCAGAAATTGTTTTTTTATATTTAATTAATGGGCTGTAGGCATTGCTAGCTAGTCAGTATTTATTGTCCACCTGTAATGGTCTTGAAGAAGTGGTAGTGAACTCCCTTTTGAATCACTGCAGTCCTTGGGGGGGAAGGTACATCCACAGCATTGTTGGGAAGGGAGTTCAAAGAGTTTAACACAGCGAAGGTGAAGGACCACAATGTAGTTCTCAGTCACTATGATGTGTGGCTGGGAAGGGAGCTTGCAGCTGGAGGTGTTCTTGTGTATTTGCTGTCCTTTTTTTTAATATGGTAGAGGTTATGAGTTTGGAAGATGCTATTGAAGGAATCTAGGTGAGTTGTTATAGTGCAATTTGTAGGAAGTACACACTTTAGCCTTAGTAGCCACCCGTGATGAATGGGGTAGCATTCAAGTGGGCCTTTTTTGCCCTGGATGTTACTGAGCTTCTGCTGGTGGAGCTGCATACAGTTTGAAATGAAAGGGTTATTCTATAAGGTGGGATTCAGTAGCTCAGACATTCAATCTCCATAGTTTAGAAGAATGAGAGCTGCTCTAATTGAAGCTTAGACGATTCTTAAAGGGCTTGACAGGGTCAGTGTTATGAGGCTTTATCCTCTATCTAAGGAGACTAGAACAGTTTGAGAATAAGGGTTTAAGCATTTAAAGTAGGGTAAGGGGACCTTTCTTCACTCCAAAGTTGTGACTTGTTGGAAATTCTCTACCCCACAAAGTAATGACTGCTCAATTAGGTTATATTCCAGAAAACTGGTTAGTGAAGCATAGAACTGGAACTAATCACTCTGCACTTCTTTATTAACTTAGACATATACAGTAGAAGCGTACACCACCTTACTAAATACACCATCTTACTAAATACGCCACCTTACTAAATGAACTGTGGATGCTGTAAATCAGAGACAAAAACAGAAATTGCTGGAAAAGCTCAGCTGGTCTGGCAGTATCTGTAGAAAGAAATCAGAGTTAACATTTTGGGTTGAGTGACCCTTCCTCAGATGTGAGAAGGGTTAAACTTTGATATGTTGTAACATTAGCTGTAATTGGCACAGGCTAATACTTTAGACATATGGATTCAAATCCCATAAGAGAAGCAAGTAGATTTTTTTTAAAAAATTGATAAATCAGGACGAATTCTTCTAATGTAAATGAAACTATTGTCAATCATCCTAAAAACCTATCTGGTTCACAGATATCCTTCATGTAGATATTTTTATGACCAAGTTAATTGACCTGCTGAGCTTTTCCAGCAATTTTTATTTTTGTTGTTGTAATTAAATAACTGGCCTCTGTTTTAAAATCTAACATTTCGAGACTGTAAACCTTTTTCAAAAATCTGCAAAGTCCAGTTTTCCTATCCACATGAAACATTTTTATCGTTTTAAATTTATTACCTATGTTTGTGTGTGTGTGTTTTTAAGTTTTGTTTTATTACTTTTCAAGGATTAGTGGGTAATTAAATGTATGTTCCTTGCTATCAACAAAGCATTATAATTTTACTCCTTAATTTTAGCCTAGTTAACTATGTGATAATTGAAATGTGATAGCTGAATGCTAAAATAAGAAATAAGGCGGTTTTACGGCATAGCAGAAGAGTCCATGCCTCTGGACTAGAAGGTACGGATTCAAGTCCCTTCTCTCTTACACAGGTCCAACAAATTGATTTATGATAAAGAAATCAAAATATTTATTGCAACTGACTAAGCGAAGTTTACAAAAGAGCGAAGCCAATTCTCTCTCCTCACTTGGTCATAAAAATACCTACATAAAGTATATTTGTGAATCAGATGGATTTTTACGATAATAGGTTCATGAACAGCATTTGAGGAAATAGTGCTGATTTATCAATTATTTTCTTTAAAATTCTACTAGCTGACCTCACGGGATTTGAACCCATATCCCTAGAGCATTAACCTGTGCCAATTACAGTTAATGTTACAACATTGTCAAAATTTAACCCGCCTCTCATCTTTGCAGAGAAATGAAAGTGCCTGTTGAAATTGCTTCTTTCATTTTCAGACAACCAGTGATGATTCTTGTGTTTGTTCCATTCAAATTTCAGTTAAATGTGGAAGAGTGTTTAGTCACGATAGAGTTTTTAAAAATGAAAAACAGGCCTATGAGGCAATAGAAAATTAGATATCCTTGTATTTATTCCTGCTTAATGTTTTCTGCATGCACTTCAGTTGGGAGATTTATCTTGATATCAGTAAGTGAGGAGTAATTGTTTAATATCATACATTTGGCACTTTATACATCATTTGTTGTAAGCTGTTAGCGTTCAATCCCATTGATACTCATTTATTGCAAATAAAAAAAACTATTCAAATTGGACCCTTAAAGATTCTTGGATCATTGCAGGAGCCCACTTACATCTGAAGAGAGAATAGCTTTTTCAGAACTTTATTTTGTGTGAAACAGGTCGTCCTTTAAACATGTGGTAAATCTGAAAATTCAACAAAAGGATTAACTAGCTAGTTAGAGTTACACTCCAGTTTGACAGATTAAAGTTACTGAAATTGAATAATGTAAATTGTGGTAAATATAATTAATTTAGAAAACATTCGGAATTTTCTCTCTTAGGCTGAGATCAAATACACACATACACTACATGTTATGTTGCTTGTACTTTAAAATAACTAATTCATTCTGTAGTGTCCGTGAAGTTTATAATGCTGAAAATACTTGGATTGTAAAACAATGAATTGGATTGCTGGAAATTTACCACATCAAATATTTCTTGGCAGATTTTAAGAATGAATTGTTTAATTTTTCACAGACCATTATGGTATGTGTATCTCCTGAATGGCCTTGCAGCTGGAAGCAGCTGAGGAGCAGCAGAATGTTTTTAGAGGATAATCATGTGGATTTGTACACTTTGAAACTTGTTGCTTTATCTTTTACTTACACTGTTGCAGCTCACGTGACAATGATTTTTTTTAGAATACTGTTGGTGGATTGCACAAGATTTCAGCACGTGCCTGAGCTGCTTGAAGCAATATTTAAAATTCTGAGACTCCAGTGCATATTTGCGTCCTCAAACCCTGGCAGTGTACATGCACTAGGCCAAGTGCATTGGCAGTAGCTTGTTCAGGCAGGTGCAGTTAATTCATATTAGGTAGTTGTAAACGACTGCAACAGGTGATCTTTCTCCTGACTTTATCTTGTTTGTGCAGAATAAACAGTGATGGAGAGAACTAAATAGTGTATATTGAGATACACTATTGTGTAGCTCTGAGATGCAGTGGGATCCAGGTGCTCTTGAGCAGGAATCACAGGAAGTTGGCGTGCTTGTTCAGCAAACAATTATGAAAGTGTTATAGATTATTTTGAGAGTAGTGTGGTAATGGCGAGACGTGGAGAGATTTGCTAGAATGCTTGGGCTGGGTGTCCTGGGCTATGGGGAAGGATTGGCCAGGTTAGGGTTTTCTTTGGAGTAGTAATGGCTGAGTGTGAACCTGATAGACGTGTGTAAAATTATGTGGGCATAGAGAGAGTAGATGGGAAGGCCCTTTATCCATTAGTAGAGAGGTCAATAATCAAGGGCGAAAGATTTAAAGTAAGGAGAAGAAGACCAAGACGAGGGTTCAAAAGGATTTTTTCACCTAGAAGGAGTGAGATTCTTGATCTTAATGCCTGAAAGGTTTGTTAAGTTGATTGATTTATTGTTGTCACATGTACCAAGATAAAATGCAAAGTGTTGTTTTGCGTATTATACAGGCAGATTGTACTGTACAAAATCAGAAGATCTTGTAGCTTTTAAGCAGTGTTTACTTACATTGCTATAACCTGCAGGGAAATGGGCCAAGAGTTGGAAAAGGGCATTAGTGTAATCAGATCTTTGGCGCAGACCCAATGGACTGAATAACCACCTGATGTGCTCTAAATGTCTGAGAGTCTATAAAAATTACAGAGGTTATGCTTGTCATTCAGGGTATTGATGATACCATATCTGGAGTCCTGTTTACAGTACTGGTATCCTTTTTTAAGGATATAAAGACGTTTGGAGCAGTTCAACGTTGATTTTATTGAACTAATACCTGGAACAGGTGAGTTGTCTTGTGAGGAAAGCATGGACAGTACAGACTTGTGTCCACAGGCGTTTAAATCAGTAAGAGATGACTTGATTGAAACACACAAGAGTTTTGTGAGGTTTTGACGCCTTGGATGTGGAAAGGATATTTTGTCTTGTGGGAGAATCCAAAGCTTTTAAAAATGAGAGATCGCTAATTTAAGACACGTTCGAATTTTTTTTCAGAGGGTTGTGAACCCTTGGAACTTCTTCCTCAAAAGGCAGTGGCAGCAAAGTCTTTCAATATTTTTCAGGAAGATATAGATATATTCTGAGTATATCTGGGTAACTGGAGTTAGGCAAGAATGTGGAATAATGAGTTCAGCCATAATCGTATTACATGGCAGAGCAGATTCAAGAGGGTGAGTGGCCCAGTCCTGCACCTAATTCGCATGGTCACCCGAATGTCCATTTATCTGAGATAATGAAAGTATTACATAATTCTGTATATAATTTTGAAGAAACAATTCTATGGTACAAGAAGATCAACATATTACTGTTTAAAATCAAAAAGGAACCTACAGCATAATGCTAAAATGTGATTGTTCTGTTTTATCTGAACTGAACCATTTGATTTAAATTCCTTCACTTTACAAAAACTAAGTTTCTTTTGTTATCACTTTTTTGCTAGTCAATTTAAATGAGTTAACTTTAACCAGCATTCTCAATTTTGTTTTTGACTTGTTTTGAAATTGTACAAAGCACTTATATTCATGTATCTTTTTGCTATTAAGCAAATAACTGACTAGTCAAGGAGGCAAAAAAAACACGCTTTGAAATGCTGAGTAAACAAACTGACATTGACTTAGTAAATGAAGTAATAAGAGTACCCAACATTCTTTCACATATTGGAAAGAAAGAACAAAATATATTAAAATACGAAAGGGTGAAAGCACAAGATTGATGACACATGTTTATGGCATCCAGCAATCAATTCCCCTGTTGGCATTCAGTGTTGAGTCTCACACATGGGCTGGGTTGAGTACCAGAAGGCAGAGTTCATGTGGAACTGACAGCTACAATATTAGTAAAATGTTAGGTTACCATTACATTGATTTGTTTGTTCTTAAAAGAAACAAATTATTAAACATAGCATAGAACCACTTGTGCATAAGCCTAATGTGAATTTAGATTGTTTGATGAAAATAATGTCATTATGAATTAGATGTCACCTAGAAATTTGTAGCTTTTCAATTGCAGTTGTTCCTCTTTGTAACTGTTCACAGCCTCAGTTGCAGGAACATAGGATCAGAAGTAGGAAATTAAGTCTGTCAGTAGCTGATTGAGCGGTTCCCACTCTATCCCTATAACCCTGTATGCTACTGGTAAACAGAAATATAGTTTTAAAATGTTTCAACTTTTAAAAAAATTACAAAGCTTTGTGCTTTGAAGAAGGTAAATGTTAATTTATTACATAACTATTGCTGTGCTGAAATTCATTTGAGTAAAAGGTGGTAACATTATTAGCTAAAAGTATGTATGCAAAAATTAAAGGTAAGGACAAATAATATGTATAAAGATGAAAGATGGTTCTGTAATTGAGTAATTTGAGGTTGTTGTACAGATGACTCAATGGGTAAGGCAGGCTTTGAAAGAGAGAAGTTTCTTCTTTCTTCTGCGACACTTGTAGTTTGCATTGACTCTGTCAGCAAAACAGCAGTTGATTTATGAAAGCCTCCTCGAGTTGCCTTGGTGAACTCTCACTCTGTTTGAAGGTGTGTCTCAGAATCCTTCCAGCCTGTTTTGCCCAAACTTTTGGTTGTTGTAAGCAGCTCACCAGGTTACATATGGTTGTGTGACACAATCACCTGATGAAGGGGCAGTGCTTCCAAATAAACTTGTTGGACTATAACCTGGTGTTTTGTGATTTTTAACTTTGTACACCCCAGTCCAAATCGTGACAAGATATCATAAGCAATTTAAAATTTAATTTGATTGCTGTCCCAAAACTAGTGAATGATAGTTCCACGTTAAGTACATATTGGGTTGCCTAGGGCAGGGGCACAGAGCTTATCCATTATGTTACAATCAAGGTTGCTTCTAAGAGCTATTCACAACTACTAGGGCCATCCATTGTCAAGGTTTTTTTTTAGGTTTTTTTCCTTGGAAATGTTTATTGAATTTCAAAGGGTATTTTTTGATTTTTCCTGGAAAATGCAATCTTGAACTGCAATCCCCAAGGGTAGTCGTGTGATGTGTGGAAGTCATTTTACAAGATCTTTTTTGTCCATTTTAAATACATTAGCTTTGTTTACAAATGATATAGTGTTTAATGTCACACTCACAGCACTTCTCATTAAAACGTTTAGAGTAAAATAAGTGATTGGTACATATACATGGGATTAAGATAGAACTTCATAGGACGTAAACATTTATTTTCAAAGAAGTATTTATTTTAAACGTAATTTTACTTCAAGGCATGGGACTGCCTCAATTTAACAAATTAGTTGACACTGTTATTAAAGTCATAATGGAGAAATTTGCCATTCCACAAATATGATCATTTTCAGCGCCGGTGAGGTCCAGTAATTCTGAATTTAGTAAGTGAGCTATAGTTGTAGTTCATTCACCAAGGTAGAAGCTTTAAAGGATTTTTATGACAAGTGTGAAAAGGTAGTTTTTAATATTTTCTAATCCACTTGTTCAATGCTGTTATTATATATCTGTGGAGCAGGTAGAACTTAAACCCATGCCTCCTGGCTCAGAAGTAGAGGCAGTACTCCTGTGCCACAATGCAGGTTTTAATCAGTTTCATGATTCTACTGATTGCAGTTTGGCCAGGCTGCAACAGAATATCCTATATGGAAACATAGATTCATACATCAGAACTTCCAGATTTCCACATTTAACTGCGCATCTGATTGTCAGAATCAGAGGAGTAATGATCTTGAATGCCAACAGTGTCTCCATCATTACTAATGCAAAATGAGGCCATTCTAACATGCAAGCTGTTTCATGTTTCCAGTTTTATTTTGATTTAAGGTTGTTGAAGCACTGTCAACTAATTTGTTAAATTCAGGCACTCCCATGCCTTGAAGTAAAATCTCAGGACAAGTAATTCACCTATTCTTGCATACTACCTAGTACCTGTTTAGAGAACCTACTTGATGAACCTTGGGATTGAGTTATTAACCTATCTTAGTTAGAGCCACGCAGAGCATCAAGTCTAAAAATGTACAGTGACTTAGTTGTTAGTGCTGCTGCCTCACAGCGCCTGGGACCTGGGTTTGAATCCAGCCTTGGGTGACTCTCCGTGTGGAGTTTGTGTGTTCTCCCATGTCTCCATGGGTTTCCTCCAGGTGCTCCACTCTAAAGACATATGGGTTAGATGGATTATGCGTAGTGTCCAGGGATATCTAGGTGGGTTAGCCGTGGTAAATACGGGATCTTGGTGGGGGTACTCTTCAGTGGGTTGCTGCAGCCTCGATTGGATAAAGGCCTCTTTTTGCACTGTAAGGATTCTATGATTCTAAGTGTGAAATATGTTTTAAATTAAAATTGGTTTCAGATGAAGTTATGCTAGTTGAATTCAATTATATATTTCAAAACTCCATAATTAGCTATTAGCGAGGCAAGTAATTATTATTACCTTTTTGTTTCTACTTAAGGTCATCTGATTGAGATTACCATTTAGGTGGTTACAGCAGAACTAGGCTATTCAACCCTTCGAGACTACTCCTCCATGCAGCGAGATCATGGTTGATTTGATAATCCACAACACCGCTTTTCTGCTTTTTCCCCATTACCCTTGATTCCCTTACTGATTAAAAATCTGTCTATCTCAGGCTTGAATTTTTAAAAAAACTTATTCATGGGATGTGGGTGTCTCTGGCTAGGCGTGCATTTGATGCATTTAATGACTCAGCCTCAGAATTCTGCAGATTGACAGCCTTCCTCATCTTTATCTTATATGGACCAGCCCTTACTCTGAGATTATGCCTCTGATTGTAAACTCCACCATACCCTGACAAGTCCCCTAGAATTTTGTATGTTTCAATAAGATTGCCTTTAATTTTTCTACACTCCAATGAGTACAAGCCTAATCTACTCCATCTCTCCTCACTGAAAAAACACTCCCGTTCCAGGATCAAACTATTGTGCCTTCTCTGGGCCCCCTCCAATGCCAGAATAATGGGTATGGGTAATGGGACCAAACTGTTCACTAGATTCTATGTGTTGTCTGACTAGTGCCTTCTATAATTTTAACAAAGCTTCCCTATTTTTATACTCCATTCCCTTTGAGATAAAGATGAACATTCGCTTTCCCTATTACCCGCTGAATTTGTACGTTGGAATTTTTATGGACAATGACTTATGATTCATTCACAAGGACTCCCAGGTCCTTTTGTGCTGTAGCTTTTTCCAGTCTTCCTGTATTAGTTAGCTCCACTATTCATCCTGGCAAAGTGCATAACTTACATTTTTCAACAATAAACTCCATCTGTCAAGTTTTTGCTCACATCCTTAATCTGTCCAGATCCCGAGATTAGATTAGATTACTTACAGTGTGGAAACAGGCCCTTCGGCCCAACAAGTCCACACCGACCCGCCGAAGCGCAACCCACCCATACCCCTATATTTACCCCTTATCTAACACTATGGGCAATTTAGCCTGGCCAATTCACCTGACCTGCACATCTTTGGACTGTGGGAGGAAACCGGAGCACCCGGAGGAAACGGGGAGAATGTGCAAACTCCACGCAGTCAGTCGCCTGAGTCGGGAATTGAACCCAGGTCTCTGGCGCTGTGAGGCAGCAGTGCTAACCACTGTGCCACCGTGCCACCCCTCTGCAGACTCTGTGCATCATCCTCACCATATGCCTTCCCACCTATCCCTGTGTCATCGGCAAACTTAGCAATAGTACATTCACTTTCCTCATCCAATTCATTTTGTAAATAACTGGCCCAGTGCTGATCCCTTAGATACTCTACGGGTTACAGGTTGCCATTCTGAAAATACCCTATTCCCAACTCTCTCTTTTCTATTAATTTGATAGTCCTCTACCCATGCTAATCTATTACCGCAAAATTCATGGCCTCTAGCTTATTTTGGGCGGCACGGTGGCTCAGCGGTTAGCACTGCTGCCTCACAGCGCCAGGGACCTGGGTTCAATTCCTGTCTCGGGCAACTGTTTGTGTGGAGTTTGCACATTCTGCATGAGTTTCCTCCAGGTGCTCCGGTTTCCTCCCACAGCCCAAAGATGTGCAGGTTAGGTGAATTGGCCATGCCAAATTGCCCGTAGTGTTAGGTGTATTAGTGAGGGGTAAATGTAGGAGAATGGGCTGGGTGGGTTGCTCTTTGGAGGGTTGGTGTGGACTTGTTGGGCCGAAGGACCTGTTTCCACACTGTAGGGAATCTAATCTAATGTGTGGCATCTTATCAAATGCCTTTCTGTAAATCCAAATATATTGCATTAACTGCTTCCTTGTTTATCCTGCTAGTTACCTATTCAAAGAATACTAATAAAGTAATTGTGAATGATTTTATGCTTAGAATTCTAACTTTTCATTTTTTTGTTGTTTAGGCGAAGATGTTTGGTCTTATGCAAAGAAGTTACCACATTTATTTGAACAAGGTGGAGTATTCTATAACACGATGAAGAAAGATGTAGGTAAGATGAATCATGATACATTTTTCATCACTCTATATTACTTATTTAATAGGCGAGTACATTTTTTTTTGCAGTTGTAAATTAGCATTGATATATCTGTGAGGAATCTCTGCTATAAAAACGACTAAACTACAAGTGTCATTTGACAGCTAGCTGCTAGGAGACACGATGTGCAAAGTAGCTGTCTCAATGTAGTGAACTGTATTTGCATTTCCACTCGACAAGGAAATGTCACAGTCTTCATGTGGAAACATTGTTATTATTCTGCCTCAGATTGTGAACTGAAATGTGCATACGATTGCATTTCTTTTCTACTTGATTGTTTTGAGTGTCGGAACTGTAGTGTTTGGAATTACTCCAAACCCATTTTCTCTTTTAACTTCATGCTTATTTAACTACTTTGTTAATAAAGGAAAACTTTCAATACTTTGTTGAATGAACTTCAGGAAGATTCTTTTTTAATTGAAAAGCACCCTAAATTGTTTAATATTATGATTGGAGGGAAATTTTGTGGATTGCTTTTAACAATTATTGCTGAATCTTTTGCTGTCACCCAGGCATTCAAAATACATATTTAAGAATAACTAGCATTACATTAATTAAGCAATTATCTAAGTGAATACTTAAAGCTTTCTGCTATTGCAGTGGGCACACAACACAATTAGATTATCATTAACTTGATTATTGATAAATAAAGAGGTGTCATGGTATGTAATTCATAGCTCAGTTTATTGCTAGGTTTAATACTTCTGTAAATTACACAGCACAGAAACAGATCTTTTATTTTGTACCAGCTCCACTGGCCTGAAGTTGACATTGTCAAATGTGGCATAACTGAAAGATACACACATCATCATCACGTTCTATCAGCTATGTTCTATCTTTTTATGTTGCTGTGTTCTAACCACTAGCTTCTGCTTATATCTCTGCGGCCTTGAAAAGCACCTATTGATCATTCGTATATATTTTCGGTCCATTACCAAGCTTTCCATTCATGCATCATATATTCAACTACCATAAGAGATGGGACACTAATTATTTGTGTCGGTGTACCATTTTGGAAGCTATGTAAGGTAGTAAGATTGTTGCCTCCTGATCATGCTGACCTTTACGCTAGTTTTTACATAAAATATTTTTCAGAACTCTTATTGCAGGCAAACCTTATATTCCTTTCATAAAGGATATTGAATACTAACCCTTTCCAAAACCCCCACTTTCCAAAACTTTTGGATGTAATCTTAGACAGCAGCTGTTCATTGTTCTCGCTGTTCACACCTCCTCGAGATACATCTTCTATTTCTTTAACATATTTGTCCAGTTACCATTCCCTTGTATCTTGCATAATCGACTATTTGGTTATTTGATTTCTTACATCTTCCATCTCTTCAGAGTTCTACCCTTTGTTCTCTTTCTTATTTCCTTTTTCCTTCATGTGATTAACACCTATAACATTTCTAACTTTTTCCAGTTCTGATGGAAGGTCATCCACCTGAAATGTTAACCCTGTTCCTTTTTCCACAGAAGCTTCTAAACCTGCTGAGTATTTCTAGCATTTATATCATTTGTATTCTAATACGTTATTGCTGTTAATACTTTTACACAGGTTTGGCAGATGGCAAGCATTTCACTCTTCCCCACCTTCCTGGTAAGACATTTGTGTATAATGGAACAGATGATAGACTGGAGCTGTGCATTGATCCAGCAGGGCACATTCCCATTGGTCCCAACATTGACAATCTGATCAAAGAGGCCTTAAATCAATTACGGTCTGAGGGAGGGTCAAGAAGTAGGGAAGGAAGTCCTTCCTCACATGGAGGCATGAAACTTGGCAGTGGAGGAGTGGTGCGAAAAAAATCTGAACAAATGCCAAATGTCACGGCTTTCCAAGGAAAAGGTCATTCTCTTGGAACTGCTTCAAGTAGCCCACAGCTGGAACAGAGGCATAGCAGGGAAATCCAGGTGCCTAGGAAACAAAGCACTGGTAGTTCATCAGGAACTGATCTTAGTTATGGTATTGGCCAGTCTAGTCCCAAACATGGAGCTTCTCCACCCAAATCCAGCAGCGGGGACAGCCAGCTAATACGAATGGCACCTGGCTTTGTAACGATGAGAGACGGTAGGCAACTTGACGCCAATTTAATTGAAGCACAACGTAAAAAATTACAGGAGATGGTATCCTCCATTCAAGCTTCCATGGATAAACATATGAAGGATCAAAATGTGGAACAATTGATAAATAGTGATGCCCCAGATTCAAAACTACGCTCTACCACTTCCTCAGCTCAGTCAATAATGAGAACTGAAAGCCTTCAAACTGATGCACTGGAGACACCATCAATCGCTCCACAAGAAGGTGACAATGAGAATTTGAGCATGGAAACAACAGCTGTTGGCGTGGAATTATCATCCCACCCATCTGTACCATCCAGCAAGTCACAGAATGCAAATCTTTTGAATGAAGATCTTGAGGAAATGGATAGTCAGGAAATAGAGGGGACAATTGAACCAATGGATCACTCTTGACTTCATTTAGAAATGGATACTATCAAGCTGGTGAGTCAGAAAAATGTACCCAAGATATTATAAGTTCTTTACAATGGCAGAATATTTTACTGTGGGAAGGTTAGAAAAAATAAATAACTGACTCTTTTTAGATAACTATTAAGAAATTTGTGGCGTTTACAAGTTTATTTGATGAGCTAAAGTAGAAGTGTACAGGAAGATGTCAGTTAAACCTATCAGAGACAGTGTATTTGGTTGTTTTTGGAAATATTAGATGTTTTTGAATGTCAGACTATCTCCCATTGTGTTGCTCACTGTGATTTGATGCTTAATGTAGTCTTCAAGCGAGCAGCAACATACAGATATAATTTGTTTGTCATTTTAACTTGTGTTTTGACCTTACTTTTATGTAATATTTTTATAATTAACAAAATGGAAGAATATTGGGAAATATAAAATTAGAATTGTTTATAACATAGGAGTTTCTCTGTAATACAGGTTGAGAAGCTGGGAGATGACAATTTGAGGTCCAACAATTGTGTCAGTAGTGGCTAGGTGTAAATATAAGAAATATAAGTTTACCTTGATACTTTACCTTGCAAATATGGATTAAATTCATTTGGAAAAATTGATTTAATGCAGGGTGATGTGATGAACTTTTGTAGACAAAAACTTTTGTAATTATGACCATACGAATTTGTAATGGCATGTTGGTTAGGTCACTTTTGGAATACTGTGCTCACTTCTGGTCTCCCTGCTATAAGAAAGATGTTGTTAAACTTGAAAGGGTGCAGAGAAAAAAAAAACAAGAATGTTGCCAGCGTTGGAGAGTTTGAGATACAGGGCAAGGCTTAATAGGCTGGGGCAATTTTCCTTGGAGTATTGGAGGCTGAAGGATGACCTATAAAGGTTTATAAAATCATGAGGGATATAGATAGGGTGAATTGTCATGGTCTTTTCCCAGCATAGGGTAGTCCAGAACTAGAGGGCATCAGTTTAAGGCGAGAGAGGAAAGAATTAAAAGGGACGTGTGGTGGTGCATATATGGAACGAGCTGCCAGAAGAAGTGGTGGAGGCTGATACAATTCCACATTTATAGGGGATCTGAATGGGTATATGAATACGAAGGGTTTACAGTGGTATGGGCCAAATGCTGGCAAATGGGACTAGATTAATTTAAGCTATCTGGTCGACATGGATGAGTTGGACCAAAGGATCTGCTTGTGTGTTGTCCAACTCTATGACTCTAAGTAAACACAAAAAGCACTAAAAATGCAAAAAAAGAAAGTTGTGTTTGGAATTCTTGAGAGACAACCTTATAGAAGTTTATAAAATAATGAGGGCTATAGATATACTTAAGGGTAGTTGTCATTTCCCCTAGGATGGGGGATTTCAAGACTAGATGGCATGTTTTTAAGGTGAGAGGAGAGCGATTTTAAGAAGACATGAGCTAGTTTTTTGCACATGGAGTGGTTTGCATGTGGAATAAACATCCTGAGGAAGTGGTGGATATGGGTACTGTTATAATGTTTAAAAGACATTTGGATGAGTACATGAATAGGAAAGGTTTGTAGGGATATGGGCCAAGTGGGACTAGTTTAGATTGGAATTATGTTCAGCATGGACTGGATAGACTGAAGGGTCTATTTCTGTGCTGTATGACTCTATAACAGATCTTGTACTTAAACATAATTTTCTTCACAATCCCTCTATCCCTTGATGTTATTGGTGTGTAAAAATCCATCAATCTTAGTTTTTAGCAAATTCATTGACTGAACCTCTACAACCCTCAGAGCTGAGAATTTTAAAGATTCACAATGCTCCGTTGAAAAGATTCTTCTTCATCTCTATTGTAAATTGCTTGTCTGTCATTCAGAAACTGTGCCCCCGGTTCATGAACTGCAGGAATTAGTGTGGTAAACCTTTGTTACAGTCTCTCTGTGGCAAGTATATCTTCATTTAGAATGTAGAACATTACAGTGCAGTACAGGCCCTTCGACCCTCGATGTTGCACCGACCTGTGGAACCAAGCTGAAGTCCATCAATCCTACTGTAGTCCATTTTCATCCATATGTTTATCCAATGACTATTTATATACCCTTAAAGTTGGTGAGTTTATTACTGTTGCAGGCAGTGCATTCCATGCCCCTAATACTTTCTGAGTAAAGAAACCACCTCTGACATCTGTCCTATATCTATCACCCCTCAATTTAAATCTATGTCCCCTCGTCTAGCCATCACCACCTGAGGAAAAAGGCTCTCACTGTAGACCCTATCTAACCCTCTGATTATGTATCTTAATTAAGTCACCTCTCAACCTTCTTCTCTCTAATGAAAACAGCCTCAAGTCTCATAAGACCTTCCTTCCATACCAGGCAACATCCTAGTAAATCTCTTCTGAACCCTTTCCAAAGCTTCCACATCCGTCCTATAATGCAGTGACCACAACTGTACACATTTAGGTTCACTATGGCTGTATATAATTGGAATAAAACATCTTTCCTCCTAAATTCAAATCCTTTCATAGTAAAGGCCAACATGGGTACCAATTGCTTAAGTACCTACAAATTAATTTGTAGTGACTTGTGATTCTAACTTCACAAATTTCCAGCTTTTTACCATTAAAAAAGCTCTGTATTTCTGTCTTTCCTGTCAAAATGGATAACTTCACATGTAATTTGCTACCACATATTTTCTCACTTACATTACCAATTCAGATTCCCATGAAACATCTTTGCAGTGTCCTCTTAGCTTACCGTTTACTTAGTTTGGTTTGTGTCATCTGCAATCTCAGAAATATTAGATTTCACTCCCAAACCCAAACAATTGATGGGATTGTGATTATCTGGGCTCCAAGTACTGGTTCTCATGATGCTCCACTAGTCATAGCCTGCCAACCTGAAATATACTCCTAATATCATCTAATTTTGTTTACTAATTTCTGAAGTGGGACCTTTCAAAATTTTCTGAAAATCAAAGCTTACCACCATTATGCCAAATCCCCCTTATCTATTTTACTCGTCATCTCCTGCCAACAGGTTCTTTTTAAAAGCATGATTTCCCTGTCATAAATACATGTAACTTCTACCCAATCCTACCATTATTTTCTAAGTGTCCTCTTATTACATTTTTTAATATTAAATTTTAGCATTTTCTGTTTAGTTGATATTAGGCTAGTCTGTAGATTTAGTGTATAGTTCCCCACTTTTTCTCCTGTTCCCCAATGGAATTACAATTTATAAAATCACTAAATGTTATAGTCCAAAAGGATGCCATTCACCCCATCATATCTGCACCAGCACTCCAAAAAGTATCATGACTAAGTGCCATTCTCTTGCCTTTACCTCCATCTCTTGCATGTTGTTTTATTCAATCATTCAATGCCCTCTTGAATTCTTAAATTGTATCTGCCTCCACACACTTTCCAGACCTGAAATACTTGCTTGAAAAGGTTTTGTCTATCATTAACCAGTAACCTTTGGTATTTTTGAAAATCACTTTAGCTCTGTGCTGTCTTATTCTTGATGCTGTTAGAATCAGAAATCATTTCTTCCTATCCACTCTATCCAGACCTCTCATGATGTTGAAAACTTCTATCAGATATTTTCTTAGTCATCTTCTCTCCAAAGCAAATAGTCCACACATCTCCAACTGAAATTTCTCATCTCTGGATCCATGCATGCAAATCTCTTCTCCACTGTCACCCAATGCATTCATATCTTTCCTGATGTGTTGCCCAGAACACAATATCCCAGCTGAGATTTAACAAGTGTCTTGCATAAGTACAACATAACTTCCTTGCTCTTGAGCTCTATTCATAAAATGCATGATACTGTACCCATCTGTCTCCATTTAGCCTGTCAGTTTCAATGATCTAAGAAAATATATACTCAAGCCCCTTTACTGCTGCACCCCCTTAAGAATTGTATCCCTTACTTTTGTTCTTCCAACTGAAATGCATCACCTCACTCTTGTTGAACTTCATCTGCCACTTACCTGCCCAATTCACCCACTTGTCTATGTCATAGAGATGTACAGCACGGAAACAGACTCTTTGGTTCAACCCATCCATGCTGACCAGAATGTCCATTTGAAATGCTACATTGTCCTCCCCACAGTTCGTAATGCTTCCAAATTTTGTATCATACATAGAACATAGAATGTTACAACGCAGTACAGGCCTTTCGGCCATTGATGTTGCGCTGACCTGCGAAATTAATCTGATGCCAAACTAACCTATACCTTTGCATTATCATCCATATGTATGTCCAATGCCCATTTAAATGCCCTTAACGTCAGCAAGTCTACTACGGTTTCAGGCAGGCCATTCCACATCCCTACTACTCTCTGAGTAAAGAAACTACCCCTGATATTTGTCCAAAATCTATCACCCCTCAATTTAAAGCTATGTCCCCTTGTGTTAGCCTTCACCAACAGAAGAAAAAGGCTCTCACTGTCCACCCTATCTAACCCTCTGAATATCGTATACGTTTCAATTAAGTCACCTCTCAACCTTTTTCTCTCCAACAAAAACAGCCTCAGTTCCCTCAACCTTTCCTCATGAGACCTTCCTTCCATACCAGGCAACATTCTAATAAATCTCCTCTGAACCCTTTCCAAAGTTTCCACATCCTTCCTATAATGCGGTGACCAGAACTGTATGCAATACTCCAGGTGCGGCCTTGTCAGTGTCTTGTACAGCTGAAGCATGACCTCATGACTCTGAAACTCAATCCCCCTGCCAATAAATGCCAACACATCATATGCCTTCTTACCAACCATATTAATCTGGATGGCAACTTTTAGGGGTTTATGAACCTAGACACCGAGATATCTCTATTCATCTTCACTTCCAAGAATTTTCCCATTAGCCCAGTACTCTGCATTCCTGTTACTTCTCCCTAAGTGAACTACCTCACACTTTTCCACATTAAACTCCATTTGCCACTTCTCAGCCCAGTTCTGCATAAACTTTGAAATTTTCCTCTGAACACCAAGATCTAGATTTATTATTGTATATCAAGAAAAACAAGGATCCCTGGAAAATTTCACCGGAAACCTTCCAATCTGAAAAATGTCCGCTGACTATTACTCTGTTTCCTGTTACTCAGCCAAGTTTGTGTCCACATTTGCTACTGCTGAGTTATGCCTTTGATCACAATTCTGTTGTGTGATACTGTAACAAATGCCTTTCAAAGTGTTTGTACGCCATTTCACCTGCGTTACCCTCATCAACCATTTCCATTGCTACTTCAAAAAGCCCCAAGTTAGGTAGACATGATTTCTTCTGAAATACACGATAATTCTTTATAGTAAACTCACTTTTTTCTATGTTACTAATAATTCTATCCCAAAAACTGAATGATAGAATTGGGGGTGTGGATCTGAAATGCACCCCTGGGAGACTAATTGAGGTGGGAAACCTAAACCTTATTAAAATACTTGGATCAGCATGAGAAATGTCTTAACATTCAATACTATGAGCCTACTGTGGGAGATTGGGACTAATGTAGGTAGCACCATATTTTTGGTGGTACAGACTTGATGCACTGAAGGATCTGTTCTGTACTGTATGATTCTTTGAATTATTTCTCAAAGCTCCCCTACCTCTAGAGTTTAACTGACTGATCTGTAATCTTTGGGCTTATTCTTACAACAGAAGTAATGTTTATTTTGAATGGTATAATAATTACAGTTCTCCAGTCTTGTGACACCACCCTAGGGAGACTGAAAGATCATGACCAGTGCCCCTGCAATTTCCACTCTGACTTCTTTCAATATTCTTGGGTGCAGCTCATCTAGTCTTCATGCCTTGTCAGCTTTAAGTACAGACAATCCAACATCGTGATCCTTAAAAAGTAGGAGATGGCCACTAGGTAATGATTTTTTTTGAAGAGTTGGAGTAGCACATTGGGTTGGGTTGAATGGCTTCCTTTTGCATTATAATTGTGATCAGTTTTGAACCCTTTAAATGACAGAGTTTCCTATGGTCTTGGTAACATTCAACTCCTTGGTGCCGACAGATAGGAAGTATTCATTTAATACCTCAGCCATGCCTCCTACCTCCATATGTGGTCTCTAATTGTCCCCACTCTTCCTTTCACTACGTTCCTACTGTATATATGCTCATAAGAGACTTTGGAATTCACCTTTATCTTGGCCACCAGTCTTTTTCACAATTCCTCTATATTCTGTAATATGCTTTTTCACCTTCCCTCACCTTCTGCATTATTCTTGGTTCTCATGTGTATAATCTACCTGACAGCTGAAACAAGCATACTTTTTTTTCTGCTTTATCTAAATTTCTATCTCTTTTTCATCTAGTGAGTTCTGGATTTGTTAGCCCTACCTTTCAGAGTTGTGGGAATACACTTTCACTGTGTCTGAATTATTTCTTTTTTGAACACACCATTGTTTAGCTATAATTTTTCCAAACAATTTTTTTTGCCAGTCTAGCCAGTCCTGTTCTGTTCTGGCCACATTGAAGTTGGCTCTCCCCCACTTCATTTTTCTTACTCTTGATTGCCTATCGTCCTTTCTATCTTCATCCTAAACCCGAATAATACTGTCTCCCAAATTATCCTCCACTGACAGTTCTGCTGCGTCCACCTAATTTCTGAGCATCAAATAGACATATACTGCTATACAAAAAAAATTCCTGAATGCAATCTAGGAACGTTTCTCCCTCTTTGCCCTTTATGCTGCTCCAGTCCCAATCTACATTCAGGTAGCTAAAGTTCCTTATTAATGTATTTGCAGATTTTTTTTCTCTATATTCTTCACACTAGTTGATGATCTATCGGGTATACTGACCAATGCAGTTGCACCCTTTTTGTTCCTTAGCTTGAGCCAAAATTATTCCAAGCTCGATCCCTCTGGGTCATCCTGCTTCTCCAGTATTCAGTGTAGTCGTTAACTAATTCTTAACCATTCCTCTTTTCCTAGTTTTTTTTTCTGAATACCTTTATAGCCAGGAGCATGTATCACCTACCTTTTTAGCTTTTTAGCATGTATTTTTTTAGCTTTGACAAAGGGTCAGTAAGACTTGAAACATCAGCTGATTTCTCTCCTTACAGATGCTGCCAGACCTGCTGAGATTTTCCAGCATTTTCTCTTTTGGCATGTATCACCTAGTCCTGCCCTTACTTGAGCCGGATTTCTGTTGTTACAACATCATACTTCCATGTGGCAATCTGCATCTATAATTCCCCAGTCTTGTTTCCTATACCCTAGGGATTCGCATAAATGGACAATAACCCTGATTTAGATTTCATTGCATTCACCCTCATCTGATTTGACCTGTTAATTTTCTATACTGGTGCTATCTATCTCCACAATATTTTGTGCACCCTGCTATCTTTCTCTAATACTCTTTCTTGGTTCAAATCACAGTTTTCTCAAGTGAAAGAAAGAGGTTAATTACCCACTATCCTGAGAAAAAATTTAAAAAAACACAAAATCAAACACATGCACATATGCATGTATAAAGCTTAAAAAGGAGTTTAGAATGTAAAGTTAAAAACGAAAATCCTTTGAGTCCTTGAGATGCTCGAACTTAACTTGAGGCCATGGTTGTTTAATAAAGGTCTTGCAGGCTTAGCAGTGGTGAAATTTGTGAATATCCATGTGTTGTTGGTGAGTGTGTTTTGCTTCTCTCATTTGTTTTATCACTGGGTGCTGATTTTCAAGAAGCTGAGGGAAGCAAGGAGAGAGAGAGTATTCTAGTTGTGTGTTACATATTCACTTTCCTTTTCTGCCCCACATTTGTCTGAAATACAGTTCATTTGTATATTCCCATGTGCAGCATTTTTATTTTTAAGCTGGATAATCTGCAGGTGATTTTCAGCCCAATATGTGAACTTTCTGGAAGGATGTAAATCAAAAATAGGAGGCGAGGATTTCTTTATCTGTGACTAAGCTTCAGTTCCTCTTGATAAAATGTATTTTTGGCTCAAATAGTCTTCATTTATCTCATATTGGTTTCACATTGGCTCAACCTAGTCAGTTGACTGCTTATGGCTATCTTAAGTCACTGTTCCTTCCTTTTGTTTTAAGTTATTTTTGTCTATAAAAAATCTTGGGCATTAAAATCATCGATGTCGGAAACTGAAAATTGATTGTTCATATTTTGTCACAATCATGACAGGAGTCGTGACGATTTTCCAGTCTTGAAATAGAGTCCTAGGTGAGAACAAGTTTGTCAACCTCTCCATTAGCCATTAGTTTTGAAATACAAATTGTTATGTTAAATCAACCATTCATAATTCTTACATTGATAATTTCAGTAAACTAAACAAGCTAAATTACAAGAAATTGTGTTTGGTTGAAGACTTTCTGTAGACAGTTTGATTCCCAATACAAGTTTTATAATCGAGACCTATGTTTAATTGACCCTGGACAGTAACCGCCAGATTGGGGAAAGGGAACGATGGGATATATGAAGGAAGCAAAATAAATTATTCCACACCAAAACTGACACATACATTGGATAATCTAAAAGCTGCATTACTAGTAATACTCACTCCTGTAAAACTATATTGTATCCTCAACCTGTGTTTCTGGCTGGATAAAGATATATTGTTGAAACTTCTGGGGGGAAAAGAAAGTGAGTTGGACAATAAATTTGCACTCACTACTGAACTTAATTATTTCTCTAATGTTTTTTTCCCCTCATGCAGGCAGAGCTGGGCTTTGTACAAGAGCCATGCCAAGGCAAAAGAAGCTTATCGTGTTCAAAAGACAGAGTTCGATTCAATCCCCCTATCAATTGCATGACTGCAAGATTTTTCTTGATGATTCAGATGACAGCTTCTGCCCATATAATCCACAGAACCATAATTATTAACTTAACCTTGGATGAGATTCTGTTCTTGATGTAGCTCACATTGAGAGAGAGCGCTTTGGTAAAAAGAGAGGAGTCTCGTAAGAATATATTTTCCTGATGCATTTAAAGTTTGATTTGAACAATATTAGTTGGTGATGCTTGTGTTAGAAATAAAATACTGGAATGTACAGTTGGATAAGGTCATATATGTACACCCATTAAAACAGAATAAATATACAACTCTTTAGAAAGAACTACACAGTCGCTTGTCTGCCCTGGTTTCTAGGGCCTGTGCAGGGACAGGGGCTTAGTATAATAAAAGTTGTCAATATTCTTGATTTGGCACTTTGCAGAAATAATCTAAGTCACCAAATGTGATTAGCCATGATGAAAAATAAAGGTATCAATTACCTTATCATAGCAAGATTCTTGACAGATCTGAGATTCACTTTAAGTTTGATTGTTCATAATAAATTAAACTGTGACATTGGTGCATGTAGGAATTGTCCAATTGGTGATGTCAAAAATAGCTGCACTTAAAACATTGCTGCATTTTGTTTATTTCCATGGTGTGCAGATATTTTTGCCTGAGTGCTTAAGTGGGGATGGAATATCCATTGCTTTGAAACCTACCAGTCCAAAGCAGTTCATCTTAGCTTCAGCATATGTTCAAATTCAGTATTTAGAAAATTCTATACTGATATTGAAATCTTTAGTTTTTGGCTTTGATAATATGTGATGTAGTAGAATTGGAAAATAAAAACTCTTTATCTTAATGTTTAGCACCTATTTTGGGGGGAAAGTAAAAGCTGTAATGAAAGATAACATTGCTTTCTGGGAGGGAACTAAGGATTTTGGTTCAGTATTTTTCAGACTTACACCACAAATCACTTTGATCCAAAAACTTCTGGTGCTGTTCTCTAAAGTACTCCCAAAATGGATCTAACTTTGGAGTTAAGTGAAGAAAATATTATCTTTTTAAAAAAAATACTTGCTGAAACATTCATTTTCTTGTTGCTTCATTCAGTTTGCTTTGTATTAATCAGAACTTCATTAATTTTATTTGAGTTTAAAAAATCAAGTATTTAGCTCTTGTGCAGATGAAACAAAAATAAGCATGACAATATGTTGTTTAAAATCACAATTTGAGTTCCTTTATCCTCACTCAAACCACCAAGTTATATCAAGCAAGTGCGTGTGCGCACACCAATACACACACACACACGCACACACAGCTTATATTCCTCTCAGGTTGCAAATTCTGAGAAAAACTGATGTCTTTTTCCATTATTAAAGGTGCCATTCTGTAGTGTGTCACTGGTAATGGTAGTATTTATTATTGCAGTCAAGCAGCGTGATTATTAACTGTAGTAGATGATTTTACGGTAACAGTGTGTAATGAACAATTTTAACAAGACTAAGTTTTGGTGGGCAAAGAAAATACCACCAAATATTGTCTGATTTTTGAAATACAAACTCTGATATAGCCACTATAACAAGGTAGTTTTACTCCTTAAATGTGGACTCATAATGCACAAACCTTAATCAGTAAAACTACATAATACATAAGTCTGCCTTACTTATTTTTTAAAACAAGATATTCATAATTCCGTATTATAGAAAATATTTAGAAGTTTCTCTGGAGATAAACCTCAATGATTTCCTTTTTCAAAAACAGAAGGTTGAGTGTTTCTGTTTTTCATTTAGACTGTGCTTGGAACAGCCAGTATTGTTGTCTATTAATCTTAATATTAACTTAATTTTTCTTTTTTAATAGGCAGATTTCATTTAATTTATGGTGATCTTTATGGCAATTGAATCATTTTCAAAGCTGCTTAGAGACTTGCTGTAAACTTTACACATTTCATAAATATTTACATTCTTAGCATGCAAAAGTGAATGTGCTTTCAGACAATATTGATTAAATTAAAAATTAAATTTCACAGGAGTGGTGAGTTTTTCATGACTCTTAGAAATGAGCTGTATGCTGGCAGTTTGGGCCTTAATATTAATGATTCATTTGCTTCTGAATTTGTTTTTAGGATTTATGAGGATTACAAGACAACTTCATTAAGCATGTGCATTAAAATTCATTAGCATCTTTCCATGGGATTTTTAACTTTATTGTCCTTTTAAGTGCGATAGCAGAACTCATGTAAAGTATTATTGGACACAGCATTCTGTAGAATGATATGACTGAAGGAACAAAATATAAGAATGGAGATAAATTGGGGCTCCATAGCAGGCCTAAAGGTAAATATCCCATGGAACTGGACTTTTTTGCAGTGTTTGCCATCCAGTTATTAGAACATATTGTAATTCTCCTTGAGTATATATGGATAGTGTACTGTATATATGCTTTATTTTTAGTGGAGAAAATGTCCCTGTTTAAATGAAAATGACAACAATTAATAATAGTTATAAGAAATATACTGACATTTATGATAACAGGACAACACTGGCAATTGTTCAGCAAATTTGGTTTGTTTATATTTGTGGTTGCTGTACTAAATATCTAAAATGAATTCCTCTATAATGTAACACCTGTGTATTATAAAAGTATATATTGTACAGTACTATAAGTGACTTGTACAGTACTTGGAGTTCTTTTCTTGAATGCTTATTAAACAAAGTGGTACATTCTCTAAGTACCAACTTGCTGTTAGCATGAGTTATGAGCATATACTGAAGGTGCAATAAATTAAAATGTTTCACGTGCATATTGGTCAAGAACGTTTCAGACTGTTTTAACTGCATTTTTCCTTCTTTTGTACATATGTGCAAGTCCCACAAAAGAGAACTTAGTACTTTATCTTTGCACCCCAAACAATATTTTCACAGATCAAGGAAGTAGTTTTCCCTCATTTATATGAGTGACATTTATCTGACCCATACAATTGAGAGAAAAATATTTTGCTTAATATTGCATTCTGTGTATTCAATATGTAGGAATTAGATTTACTAAGTTACTTTGAATTATGATTCATTTATAACATTGCCAAACAATTGTTTCAAAACATGCATCAAGTTTGGAGAGGCCCGGCCTCTGAAACTTATTGTTGATTTTCTTGTGCCATTGTGTCACGAATAAAAATGAAAGGACAAATAAACACTAGTTAGTCTATCCTATCCTATAAAGTAATGCTGTCTAGTGCATCACAATGCGAATTTTGAAAAACCTTATATAAACTCATGCCAGTTACGGGAAATAAGTTGGAAAATTATTTTCAGATCTTTTTAGGAGATCAAAATAAATGCAGGAGATCATATAGATCCTGAATTATAGAGTCATAGAAATGTACAGCATGAAAACCGATCCTTCGGTCCAGCCCGTCCATCCCGACCAGATATCCCAACCCAATCTAGTCCCACCTGCCAGCACCCAGTGCATATCCCTCTAAACCCTTCCTATTCATATACCCATCCAAATACCTCTTAAATGTTGCAATTGTACCAGCCTCCACCACATCCTCTGGCAGCTCATTCCATACACGTACCACCCTCTGCATGAAAAAGTTGCCCCGTAGGTCTCTTTTATATCTTTCCCCTCTCACCCTAAAGCTATGCCCTCTAGTTCTGGACTCCCCGACCCCAGGGAAAAGACTTTGTCTATTCAAAGTTTGGGAGAAGATTTGTAGCTCGGGTGCTTGTTGTTATGGTTCTGTTCGCCGAGCGGGGAGTTTGTGTTGCAAACGTTTCGTCCCCTTTCTAGGTGACGTCCTCAGAGTTTGGGAGCCTCCTGTGAAGCGCTTCTGTGATGTTTCCACCGGCATTTCTGATGGCTTGTCTCTGCCGCTTCCGGTTGTCAGTTGCTGTCCGCTGCAGTGGCCGATATATTGGGTCCAGGTCGTTGTGTTTGTTGATAGAATCTGTGGATGAGTGCCATGCCTCTAGGAATTCCCTGGCTGTTCTCTGTTTGGCTTGCCCTATAATAGTAGTGTTGTCCCAGTCGAATTCATGTTGTTTGTCATTTGCGTGTGTGGCTATTAAGGATAGCTGGTCGTGTCGTTTCGTGGCTAGCTGGTGTTCATGGGTGCGGGTTGTTAGTTGTCTTCCTGTTTGTCCTATGTCGTGTTTTGTGCAGTCCTTACATGGGATTTTGTACAGACTGCTGTGACCACTAGGACTCATAACAGCACACAAACCAACAGCCACTCTCAGACAACAACTCACCAGGACAAAGGACCCGATACCCAGCATGAGCAAAACCAGTGTAGTGTACAAAATCCCATGCAAGGACTGCACAAAACACTACATAGGACAAACAGGAAGACAGCTAACAACTCGCATCCATGAATACCAACTAGCCACGAAACGACAGGACCAGCTATCCTTAGTAGCCACACACGCAGATGACAAACAACATGAATTTGACTGGGACAACACTACTATTATTGCGCAAGTCAAATAGAGAACAGCCAGGGAATTCCTAGAGGCATGACACTCATCCACAGATTCTGTCAACAAACACATCGACCTGGACCCACTATACCGGCCACTGCAGCGGACAGCAACTGACAACCGGAAGCGGCAGAGACAAGCCATTATAAATGCCGGTGGAAACATCACAGAAGTGCTTCACAGGAGGCTCCCAAGCACTGAGGATGTCACCTAGAAAGGGGACGAAACGTTTGCAACACAAACTCCCAGCTCGGCGAACAGAACCACAACAACTTGTCTATTTATCCTATCCATGCCCCTTATTTTTTAAACTTCTATAAGGTCACCCCTCAGTCTCTGACGCTCCAGGGAAAACAGCCCCAGCCTGTTCAGCCTCTCCCTATAGCTCAAATCCTCCAACCCTGTAAATCTTTTCTGAATCCTTTCAAGTTTAACAACATCTTTCCGATAGGAAAGAGACCAGAATTGCACGCAATATTCCAACAGTGGCCTAATCAATGTCCTGTACAGCTGCAACATGACCTCCCAACTCCTGTACTCAATACTCTGACCAATAAAGGAAAGCATACCAAACGCCGCCTTCACTATCCTATCTACCTGCGACTTCACTTTCAAGGAGCTATGAACCTGCACTCCAAGGTCTCTTCGTTCAGCAACACTCCCTAGGATCTTTCCATTAAGTGTATAAGTCCTGCTAAGATTTGCTTTCCCAAAATGCAGCACCTTGCATTTATCTGAATTAAAACTCCATCTACCACTTCTCAGCCCACTGGCCCATCTGGTCAAGATCCTGTTGTAATCTGAGGTAACTCTCTTCGCTGTCCACTACACCTCCAATTTTGGTGTTATCTGCAAACTTACTAACTGTACCTCTTATGCTCGCATCCAAATCATTTATGTAAATGACAAAAAGTAGAGGGCCCAGCACCGATCCTTGTGGCACTCCACTGGTCACAGGACTCCAGTCTGAAAAACAACCCTCCACCACCACCCTCTGTCTCGTATCTTTGAGCCAGTTCTTTATCCAAATGGCTAGTTCTCCCTGTATTCCATTATAGAATTAGATTGTTTTGGAACACTAACCAAAGAAAGGTCCAGTCTTTTGAGTCATACAACACAGAAGAGGCCCTTCAGGCCATGTAGTCTGCCCCAATGTACCCACACATCCTATTTTCCATGACTTAGCTCATAGTCTTGAAATGCTCATCCATATACCTTATAAAAGGTTGTGAGATTTTTCACCTCTACTACCCTCTCAGGTGGTGCAGCGTAGATTCTCACCACCCTCTGGTTCCTGGAAGAAATAAATCCAGTGCCTTCCTTATTTCATTACTCTTGATCATATCCCAGATTTTTTTAAATCAAAAGAATCCTTTTTTTTAAGCTTCACTACATAACTTCAGTGTTTTAAACTCCATAATAGTCAGAGGGAAATTCAGCTTGTGGACTTTCTCTACACCTTAGCAGACCTCTAACACCTCCCATTATATGAAGGGACCATACTTGACATAGTGTTGTACGTTAGCCTTTAACAAGTTGAATTGACAGAAACAAGTACCTGGTGCCCTCCAGCATTAGCAAAATTTAAGGTAGCTATCTGAACAAACTGTATTTGTTAACATGAGGAACTCAGCAGGTCTGGCAGCATGATAACCTTATTGGGATTGTATTATAGACCCCTAATAGTCAGAGGGAAATTGAGAATCAAACTTGTAAGGAGACCTCAGCTACCTGTAAGAATAATAGGGTGGTTATGGTAGGGGAGTTTAAATTCCCAGACATAGACTGGGACTGCCATAGTGTTAAGGATTTAGATGGAGAGGAATTTGTTAAGTGTGTACAAGACAATTTTTTGATTCAGTATGTGGATGTACCTACTAGAGAAGGTGCAAACTTCACCCATTCTTGGGAAATAAGGCAGGGCAGGTGACTGAGGTGTCAGTGGGGGAGCACTTTGGGGCCAGCGACCATAATTCTATTAGATTTAGAATAATGATGAAAAAGGATACACCATATCTAGTTGAAGTTCTAAACTGGAGAAAAGCCAATTTTGACGGTATTAGGCAAGAACTTTTGAAAGCTGATTGGGGGCAGATGTTCGCAGGTAAAGGGACTGTTGGAAAATGGGAAGCCTTCAGAAATGAGAATCTAGAGAAAGTATATTCCTGTCAGGGTGAAAGGAAAGGCTGGCAGGTATAGGGAATGCTGGATGATTAAAGAAATCGAGGGTTTGGTTAAGAAAAAGAAGGAAGCATATGAGAGGTATAGACAGGATAGTTCGAGTGAATCCTTAGAAGAGTATAAAGGCAGTAGGAGTATACTTAAAAGGGAAAGCAGGAGGGCAAAAAGGGGACATGAGATAGCGTTGGCAAATAGAATTAAGGAGAATCCAATGAGTTTTTACAAATACATAAAAGGGTAACTAGGGAGAGAATAGGGCCTCTCAAAGATCAGAAAGGTGGCCTTTGTGTGGAGCCGCAGAAAATGGGGACATACTAAATGAGTATTTTGCATCAGTATTTACTGTGAAAAAGGATATGGAAGATATAGACTGTAGGGAAATAGATGGTGACATCTTGCAAAATGTCCAGATTAAAAAGGAGGAAGTGCTGGATGTCTTGAAACGGTTAAAGGTGGATAAATCCCCAGGACCTGATCATGTGTACCCTAGCTTCCCACAGAGTTCTAGGGAAGTGATTGCTGGGCCTCTTGCTGAGATATTTGTATCATCGATAGTCACAGGTGAGGTGCCGGAAGACTGGAGGTTGGCTAACATGGCGCCACTGTTTAAGAAGGCTGGTAAGGACAAGCCAGGGAACTATAGACCAATGATGGGGTTGTTGGAGGGAATTCTGAGGGACAGGATGTACATGTATTTAGAAAAGCAAGGATAGTCAACATGGCTTTGTGCTTGGGAAATCATGTCTCACAAACTTGATTGAGTTTTTTAGGAAGTAACAAAGAGGATTTATGAGGGCAGAGCGGTAGATGTGATCTATATGGACTTCAGTAAGGCATTCGACAAGGTTCCCATTGGGAGACTGATTAGCAAGATTAGAACTCACGGAATACAGGGAGAACTAGCCATTTGGATACAGAACTGGCTTAAAGGTAGAAGACAGAGGGTGGTGGAGGGTTGTTTTCCAAACTGGAGTCCTGTGACCAGTGGAGTCCACAAGGATCGGTGCTGGGTCCTCTACTTTTTGTCATTTTCATAAATGATTTGGATGCGAGCTTAAGAGGTACAGTTAGTAAGTTTGCAGATGATACCAAATTTGGAGGTGTAGTGGACAACTAAGAGGGTTACCTCAGATTACAACAGGATCTTGACCGGATGGGCTGAGAGTGTGGCAGATGGGAGTTTAATTCAGATAAATACAAGGTGCTGCATTTTGGGAAAGCAAATCTTAGCAGGACTTGTATACTTAATGGTAAGTTCCAAGGGAGTGTTGCTGAAGAATGAGACCTTTGAGTGCAGGTTCATAGCTCCTTGAAAATGTAGTTGCAGGTAGATAGGATAGTGAAGAAGGCATTTGGTATGCTTTCCTTTATTGGTCAGAGTATTGAGTACAAGAGTTGGGTGGTCATGTTGCGGCTATACAGGACATTGGTTAGGCCGCTGTTAGAATATTGCATGCAATTCTGGTTTCCTTCCTATCAGAAAGATGTTGTGAAACTTGAAAGGGTTCAGAAAAGATTTACAAGGATGTTGCCAGGGTTGGAGGATTTGAGCTATAGGGAGAGGCTGAATAGGCTGGGGCTGTTTTCCCTGAAGCGTCAGAGGCTGAGTGGTGACCTTATGGAGGTTTACAAAATTATGAGTGGCATGGATGGAGTAAATAGGCAAAGTCTTTTCCCTGGGGTTGGGGAGTCCAGAACTAGAGGGCATAGGTTTAGGGTAAGAGGGGAAATATAAATGAGACCTACGGGGCAACCTTTTCATGCAGAGGGTGGTATGTGTATGGAATGAACTGGATTAGTGGTGCTGGAAGAGCACAGCAGTTCAGGCAGCATCCAAGGAGCAGCAAAATCGATGTTTCGGGCAAAAGCCCTTCGTCAGGAATAACCTCACCATCAAGCCAGCGGATAAAGGGGGCGCAGTGGTAGTCTGGCGCACTGACCTCTACACCGCTGAAGCCAAATGCCAACTCGAGGACACCTCTTCCTACTGTCCCCTTGACCATGACTCACCACCAATCACCAAACCATCATCTCCCAGACCATACAGATCCTCATCACCTCAGGAGATCTCCCACCCACAGCTTCCAACCTAATAGTCCAGGAACCCCACACTGCCTCCTTCCCAAGATCCACAAGCCTGACCACCCTGGCCGACCCATTGTTTCAGCATGCTCCTGCCCCACTGACCTCATCTCTACCTACCTCGACACTATCCTATCCCCCCTCATCCAGGAACTCCCCACATACGTTCGAGACACCACCCACGCCCTCCACCTCCTCCAAGACTTCTGTTTCCCCTGCCCCCAGCGCCTCATCTTCACTATGGATATCCAATCCCTCTACACCTCCATCCGCCATGACCAGGGCCTCCAAGCCCTCCGTTTTTTCCTCTCTAGATGTCCCCAACAGTACCCTTCCACCTACACTCTCATTCGTTTGGCCGAACTGGCCCTCACCCTTTACAATTTCTCCTTCGAATCCTCCCGTTTCCTCCAGACCAAAGGGGTAGCCATGGGCACACGTATGGGCCCCAGCTATGCCAGTCTCTTTGTTGGCTACTTGCAACAGTTGATCTTCCGTAATTACACCAACACCACACCCCACCTCTTCCTCCGCTACATTGATGACAGCATTGGTGCCACCTCATGCTCCCGCGAGGAGGTTGAGCAATTCATCAACTTCACCAACACATTCTACCCTGACCTTAAATTTACCTGGACCATCTCTGACACCTCCCTCCCTTTCCTGGACCTCTCCATCACCATTAATGATGACCGACTTGACACTGACATTTTTTACAAACCCACCGACTCCCACAGCTACCTGGATTACACCTCTTCCCACCCTACCTCTTGCAAAAATGCCATCCCGTATTCCCAATTCCTCCACCTCTGCCGTATCTGCTCCCAGGAGGACCAGTTCCACCATAGAACACACCAGATGGCCTCCATCTTTAGAGACCACAATTTCCCTTCCCATGTGATTAAAGATGCACTCCAACGCATCTCATCCACATCCTGCACCTCCGCCCTCAGACCCCACCCCTCCAACTGTAACAAGGACAGAACGCCCCTGGTGCTCACCTTCCACCCTATCAACCTTTGCAAAAACCAAATCATCCGCCAACATTTCCGCCACCTCCAAAAAGACCCCACCACCAGGGATATATTTCCCTCCCCACCCCTTTCCGCCTTCTGCAAAGACCGTTCCCTCTGTGACTACCTAGTCAGGTCCACGCCCCCCTACAACCCACCCTCCCATCCTGGCACCTTCCCCTGCCACCGCAGAAACTGTAAAATCTGCGCCCACACCTCCTCCCTCACTTCTATCCAAGGCCCTAAAGGAGCCTTCTATCCATCAAAGTTTTACCTGAACATCCACTAATATCATTTATTGTATCCGTTGCTCCTGATGTGGTCTCTTCTACATTGGGGAGACTGGCCGCCTCCTAGCAGAGCGCTTTAGGGAACATCTTCGGTACACCCGCATCAATCAACCATACCGCCCCGTGTCCCAACATTTCAACTCCCCCTCCCACTCTGCCGAGGAAATGGAGGTCCTGGGCCTCCTTCACCACCAGAAACCTGGAGGAAGAACGTCTCATCATCCTCGGAACACTTCAACCCCAGGGCATCAATGTGGACTTCAACAGTTTCTTCATTTCCCCTTCCCCCACCTCACCCTAGTTCCAAACTTCCAGCTCAGCACTGTCCCCATGACTTGTCTGGACTTGTTCCTACCTGCCTATCTCCTTTTCCACCTATCCACTTCACCCTCTCCTCAATGACCTATCACTTTCATCCCCTCCCCCACTCACCTATTGTACTCTATGTTACTTTCTCCCCAACCCCACCCTCCTCTAGCTTATCTCTCCACGTTTCAGGCTCTCTGCCTTTATTCCTGATGAAGGGCTTTTGCCCGAAAACTCGATTTCCTTGGATGCTGCCTGAACTGCTGTGCTCTTCTAGCACCACTCATCCAGAATCTGGTTTCCAGCATCTGCAGTCATTGTTTTTACCTGTATGGAATGAGCTGCCAGAGGAAGTGGTGGAGGCTGATACAATTGCAACATTTAAGAGGCATTTGGATGGGTATATGATTAGGAAGGGTTTGGAGGGATATGGGCCGGGCGCTGGGAGATGGGACCAGATTGGATTGAGATATCTGGTCGGCGTGGACAGATTGGACCGAAGGGTCTGTTTCCGTGCTGTACATCTCTATGACTCTAACTCAAAATGTTAGCTCTATTTCTGTCTCCTCAGATGCTGCCAGACCGAGCACTTTGTTTCTCCAGCACTTCGTTTTTATTAGGACCTCTTGTTCCTAAGGCAGTGCAGAAAGGATATGGTTACGGTTCTGTCACTTGAAATCTTTAAGATTCATCTTTAGATTATTTTTATTTAGAAGCTTCATTATCAGTACTTATCATTTCAAGAGATCATATCCGAGGGAGCCGTGGTTTACTAAAGAAGCTGAATCTTGTCAAGAGGAAGAAGGCAGCTTATATTTGGTTGAGACGTGAAGGCCCTTGAGAGTTACAAGTTAGCCAAGTAAGACCTAAAGAGAGAGCTAAGAAGAGCCAGAAGGAGTATGAGAAGTTGTTGGCAGATAGCATCAAGGAAAACTCTGAAGCTTTCTATACGTATATCAAGAATAAAAGAATGACAAGAGAAAGATTCAGGTCAATCAACGGTAGTAGTGGAAAGTTGTGCGGAGAGTCCGAGGAAATAGTGAAAGCGTGAGGTGAATATTTTTCGTAAGTATTCACACTAAAAAAAGACAATGTTGTCGAGGAGAATACTGAGATACAGGATACTAGACTGGACTGAATTGAGGTTCATAAGGAGGTGTTAGCAACTGTGGAAAGTGTGATAAGTCCCCTGGGCTGGATGGGATTTATCCTACGATTCTCTGGGAAGCCAGGGAGGAGATTGCAGACCCTTTGGCTTCGATCTTTATCTCATCATTGTCAACAGGAATAGTGCCAGAAGACTGGAGGATAGCAAATGTTGTCACCTTGTTTAAAAAGGGGCGTAGAGACAATCCAGTAAGCTTTACTTCAGTTGTGGGTAAAGTGTTGGAAAAGGTTATAAGAGATAGGATTTATAATCATCTTGAGAGGGATAAGTTGATTAGGGATAGTCAACATGCTTCACAAACCTTATTGAGTTCTTTGAGATGGTGACCAAATAGGTGGACGAGGGTAAAGTGGTTGATGTGGTGTATACGAATTTCAGTAAGCATTTGAGAAGGTTTCCCTAGGTAAGCTATTGCACAAAATACAGAGGCATGGAATTTGGGTGATTTAGTGGTTTGGATCAGAAATTGGCTAGCTGAAAGAAGACAGAGGATGGTGGTTGATGGGAAGTGTTCATCCGGTGAAGCCCTGGTGTCAGTGATCCGCTTTCTCTTTATGTGTTTAGGTTTCCTTGGGTTCATGATGCCAGTTCCTGTGGTGATGACATTTCCTGTCCTTTTTCTCAGAGGATGGCAAATGGGGCCCAAGTCAACGTTTTTGTTGATAGAGTTCTGGTTGGAATCCCTGCTTCTAGGAATTCTCGTGAGTGTCTCTGTTTGACTTGTCCTCGGATAGATGTGTTGTCCCAGTCAAAGTGGTGTCCTTCCTCATCCGACTAGTGAGAGTGGGTCATGTCTTTTTGTGACTAGTTGGTGTTCATGTATCCTGGTGGCTAGTTTTCTGCCTATTTGTCCAATGTAGTGTTTGTTACAGTTCTTGCAAGGTATTTTGTAAATTAAATTAGTTTTGCTTGTTGTCTGTATTGGGTCTTTCAAATTCATTAGCTGCTGTTTTAATGTGTTGGTGGGTTTGTGGGCTACCATGATGCCAAGAGATCTGAGTCGTCTGGCAGTCATTTCTGAGATGTCTTTGAGGTAGGAGAGAGTGGCTAGGGTTTCTGGGTGGGTTTTGTCTGCTTGTTTGGGTTTGTTGCTGAGAAAGTGGCAGACTGTGTTCATTGGGTACCCATTCTCTTTGAATACGCTGTATAGGTGATTTTCCTCTGCTCTTCGTAGACATCACCACAGGAAATGACATCACCAACACATAAATAGAAAGCAGGTCAGTAACACCGGTGCTTCACCAGGGGCTCACTGATGACGTTATCTAGTTTGTGGTGAAACATCTGAAAATGAACCTTACAGCTCAGCAAGCAAACTTAATCCAGAACCTCAACCTGAGCTACAAATATTCTCAAAACTTGCTAATATTGGCCAAACGCTGGCAAATGGGACTAGATCAGTTTTGAATATCTGGCCAGCATGGATGAGTTGGACTGTGAGGTCTGTTTTCTTGCTGTATAATTCTATGTTTCTACAAAATGGTCCAGCACCATGTGAACTCAATGCAAACAGGACTAAGAACTCAATCCCTGCTTTCACTTGTGCACTCATGCCATATGTACAAGCTGATGACTTGGAAAAAAAAGAGTATCATTCTAGCTAGATGTGGAACTATGCCAAATATGATAAGGAATACTCCAACTAGGCAAGACAGTCTGGATCTAATACTAAACTTGCACAGAAACAGACTCTTTGGTCCTACTTGTCTGTACAGGAGGACAGTTGCAGATGGGGCAGTGACAGGATGTAGTGAGTCTATCGGGAAGGTTTATCATGCGATGAAACAAAGGGATCGGTTAAATTTGTCTGTTTGTGACGCAAGGAGTGTCAGAAACAAGTGTGACAAACTTGGAGCATGGATCAGAACTTGGGGCTACAATGTTGTTGCCATAACAGAGAATTGGGTTTCACAGGGGCAGGAGTGGTTGCTTGATGTTCCAGGGTTTAGAACGCTTAAAAAAAACAGAGAGCATGGAAAAAGATGAGGTAGTGTAGCATTGCTAATCAGAGAGTGCATCACAGCTACACAAATGAAGGTTGTTGAGGAAGGTTTGTGTACTGAGTCAATATGGGTGGAAGTTAGGAGCAGCGAGGGAACAGCCACCACATTGGGGTTTTCTACAGACCACCTAATAGCAGGAGAGAGATTGAAGAACTCATAGGTGGGCAGATTCTGGAAAAATGCAGATATAACAGAGTTGTTGTTATGGGTGATTTCAACTTTCCCAATATCGACTGGAACCTCCTAAGTGCAGATGGATTGGATGGAGCCGTTTTTGTCCAGTGTGTTCAGGAGGTTTCCTTACTCAGTATGTGGACAGGCCGACGAGGGAAGAGGCCATTTTGGGTTTGGTGCTCAGCAATGAACCAGGACAAGTGTCAGATGTCGCGGTGGGAGAACATTTTGGTGACAGTGATCACAACTACTTCACATTTATAATAGCCTTGGAAAGGGAAAGGAGCAGTTACAAAGGCAAGGTATTTAATTGGGGAAAAGGAAATTGTGACACTATCAGACTGGAGTTGGGAAGTACAGACTGGGAGCAATTATTCCACAGAAAGGGCACAGCAGAATGTGGAGACTATTTAAGGTGCAGTTGTTGCGAGTGATGCATGAATTTGTTCCTCTGAGGCAGGTAAGAAGGGATAAGATTAATGAACCTTGCATGATGAGAACAGAGGAGCTTCTCGTCAAAAGGAAGAAGGCAGATTAAGTAAGGTGGAGGGCAAGAATCTAGCACAGTGTTAAAGGATTACAGGCTTGCTAGAAAGGAGCTCAAAAATGGACTGAGGAGAGCCAGGAGGGGGCATGAAAAAGGCTTGGCAAGAAGGATTAGGGGGAACCCAAAGGCATTTTACTCAAACATGAGGAATAAAAGAATGACCAGGGAGAAGGTAGGGTCGATTGGGGATAGTGGAGTCTGAGCAGATAGGGGAAGCCCTAAATGAGTTTTTTTGCATCGGTTTTCGCTAAGGAAAGGGACCTTGTTGTGAATGAAAACTTTGCAGAGCTGGGATACAGGCTTGAACAGATCAAAATTGATGAAGTTGATGTGCTGGAAGTTTTGGAAAACATTAAAATTGATAAGTCCCCAGGGCCAGACCAGATTTATCCTAGGTTCCTCCGGGAAGTGAGAAAGGAGGTTGCTAAGCTGCTGGCGAGGATCTTTGCTTCTCACTCTCCATGGGAGTCGTACCAGACGATTGGAAGGAGGCAAATGTTGTTCCACTTTTCAAGAAGGGTAATAGGGAAATCTCTGGCAATTACAGACCAATCAGTCTTACATCTGTGGTCAGCAAAGTTTTGGAAAGAATTCTGAGGGATAGGATTTAAGACTATTTGGCAAAGCATAGTGTGATTAAAGGCAGTCAGCATGGCTCTGTGAGGGGCAGGTCATGCCTCACAAAACTTATTGAGTTCTTTGAGGAGGTGACAAGACAGGTCGACGAAGGTCAAGCACTGGATGTCGTGCATCTGCACTTCAGCAAGGCATTTGATAAGGTTCACCATGGTAGGCTCATTCATAAAGTCAGGGGGTATGGGATACAGGGAGAGTTGGCTGTCTGGATTCAGAATTGGTTGGCTGACAGAAGGCAGAGAGTGGTTGTAGATGGAAAGTATTCTGTCTGGAGATCAGTGATGAATGGGGTCCCGCAGGGCTCTGTTCTTGGGCCTCTGCTCTTTGTAATTTTTATAAATGACTTGGATGAGGAGGTTGAGGGGTGGATTAGTAAATTTGCAGATGACACAAAGGTTGGAGGTGCCGTTGATAGTATTGAGGGCTATTGCAGGCTGCAGCGTGACATAGACAGGATGCACAACTGGGCTGAGAAATTGCAGATGGAGTTTAAACTGGATAAATGCGAAGTGATGCATTTTGGAAGGTCGAACCCGAATGTTGAATATAGCATTAAACACAGGATTCTTGGCAGTGTGGAGGAACAGAGGGATCTGGGTGTGCAAGTACATAGATCCCTCAAAGTTGCCATCCAAGTGGATAGGGTTGTTAAGAAAACATATGGTGTTTTAGCATTCATTAACGGGGGATCAAGTTTAAGAGCCGCGAGGTTTTGCTACAGCTCTACAAGTCCCTGGTGAGACCACACTTGGAATATTGTGTCCAGTTCTGGTCGCCCTACTATAGGAAAGATACAGAGGCTTCAGAGAGGGTGCAAAGAAGGTTTACCAGGATGCTGCCTGGACTGGAGGGCTTGCCTTATGAAGAAAGGTTGAATAAATTCAGACTTTTCTCTCTGGAGAGAAGGAGGAAGAGAGGAGACCTGATCGAGGTATACAAGATAATGAGAGGAATAGATAGAGTCAATAGCCAGAGACTTTTCCCCAGGGCAGGATTGACTAGTATGAGGGGTCATAGTTTTAAGATATTAGGAGAAAGGTATAGAGGAGACACAGGAGGGAGGTTCTTTACTCAGAGAGTTGTGAATGCATGGAATGCATTGCCAGTTGTGGCGGTGGAAGCAGAGTCATTAGGGCCATTTAAGCGACTGCTGGACATGCACATGGATAGCAAAGAGTTGAGGGATGCGTAGGTTCAGTTTATGTTTTAGATTATGATTAAGCCTCGGCACATTGTGGGCCTAAGGGCCTGTTCTGTGCTGTACCTTTCTATGTTCAACGTTCTATCTCATTTAGCTAGTGTTTTGGGGAAGAAGTGGCATAGTGGTAATATCACTTGGCTAGAGATCTGGTCCCAAACTTGCTATGCACAAATTTTTGTGATATAGAGTCACAGAGACGTACAGCAGAGAGACAGACTCTATGGTCCAACTCGTCCATGCCAACCAGATATTCTAAATTAATGTTGTCCTATTGCTGGCACTTGGCCCATATCCCTCGAAACCCTTCCTATTCATATACCCATCCAGATGCCTTTTAAATGTTGTCGTTGTACCAACGTCCACCACTTACTCTGGCAGCTCATTCCAGACATGCACCATCATCTGCATGAAAATGTTGCCCCTTACATCCCTTTTAGTGGGCGGCACGGTGGCACAGTGGTTAGCACTGCTGCCTCACAGCGCCTGAGACCCGGGTTCAATTCCCGACTCAGGCGACTGACTGTGTGGAGTTTGCATGTTCTCCCCGTGTCTCCGGGTGCTCTGGTTTCCTCCCACAGTCCAAAGATGTGCGGGTCAGGTGAATTGGCCATGCTAAATTGTCCATAGTATTAGGTAAGGGGTAAATGTAGGGGTATGGGTGGGTTGCGTTTCAGCGGGTCGGTGTGGACTTGTTGAGCCGAAGGGCCTGTTTCCACACTGTAAGTAATCTAATCTAAAAAAAATCTTTCTCCTCTTATGTCTATGCCTCGAGTTCTGGACTCTCCTCCCCCCAGGGAAAAGACTTTGTCTATTTATCCTATCCATGCCCCTCATGATTTTATAAACCTCTATAAGGTCACCCCTCCGCCTCCAATGCTCCAGGGAAAACAACCCCAGCCTATTCAGCATAACATCTGTGACTTCACCTCATTCAAACAATGAGTTGCATTGTACTATGAAATGGAACATGCGTGCACTGGTTGCCAAATAGCCTGTGGAAGCAGTCATCTACCCAATTTAACCAATCAGAGAAACTGCATCCATTAAATCAGTTGAAAATGTGAATTGCAAACCAAAGTTAGCTACCAATTCCCTCCTGCCCAGGAAAGTCTGACAGACCAACTGCTGGACTGAAAGCTCTGATCCCTTTCAGAGGGGACAAGGACCCTTTGACATATATTCATATAGGGACAACCACTGTGGTCTTGAGAGAAGAATGGAGAAAGGACATAAGAGAAGAAAATAACATTTAAGAATTGAAATATGCCTGAGTTCAAGATTATGGTTTCTTGATTTTAACAATCCAGAAACCAGCATTGGAGATTTTGGGAGGATGGAGGAGGTGTGTATTTTAATGGATTAATGCCAATCTATATCTGGAAGTGATGTGAGATCATATGATTTTGTGATTGTACAAGTTTGTGTAAGATGTAAGACAGACCAGTGAGGTGTGTTCTAGTAAAGCTCCTGTTTCATAATAATTTTGCAGAGTAATTTAAATCTAAAAAATAATTAAGGTTGATATTTATTGCTCAATGCAAAATCATTACTGAAGTAATTACATTTAAATACCTTGTTTTCTGTAAATTGTTAGGGTCAATGAAAAACCTGAAATAATTGCACATCTTATTTTTTGTACACAAAGCTGAACCCCTGTCCACTTATTCAAGGAACATGAGGAGAAGCAGAAGAAACAGAAAGGAACAACATGGCAGTAACACAAAGACCCTTTTTTTTCCGACTTCGACTGCATTACGGGCTTCAAATGTTGTTGTAACCTCTCAGTGACAGCAAGGGTTTTTTGAAGTGTGGGGAGATGATCGCTGAGCGATATTATCATTAGACTACTGTTCAAGATATTGAGATGATGTTTTAGACAGTGTAGAACCAGGCCCTTCGGCCCAACAACTCCACACCAAACCTTCGAAGAGTAACCTACCCAGACCCATTCCCCTACAATTTACCTAACACTACACAACGTAGTGTTAGGTAATTACCTAACAGTGTTAGGTAATTAGCCATTTAGCATGGCTAATTCACCTAAACTGCACATTTTTGAACTGTGGGAGGAAACCAGAGCACCCGGAGGAAACCTACGCAGACACAGGGAGAATGTGCAAACTCCACACAGTTGCCTGAGACAGGAATTGAACCCGGGTCTCTGGTGCTGTGAAGTAGCAGGGCTAACCACTGTGCTACCATGCCGCCCATCCACTGTGCTACCGTTAGGGACCCAGTGTCAAATCCTGCCATAGCAAATAGTGGCATTGAATTTAATAATTTTAATAGTAAGTCTGGAATTAAGAGTCTAATCATGTTGATTGTTAAGGAGAAAACCCCATCTAATTCACTAATGTCTTTTAGGGAAGGAAACTGCCCTCCTTTCCTGGCCTACATGTGACTCCTGACCCTCAGGTAATTGCTCTCTAGGTGTGATTTGGAGGCGCCGGTGTTGGACTGGGGTGTACTAAGTTAAAAATCCCACAACTCCAGGTTATAGTCCAACAGGTTTAATTGGAAGCACCAGCTTTCGGAGCGCTGCTCCTTCATCTGGTGGTTGTGGAGTGTAAGCTCATAGGTAATTAGGGATGGGCAGTAAATGCTGGCATAGCCTTCATTCCAAGAAGGGACCATATTCTACAATTTGCCGTTTGTAACTCCAGGAAAGATTTACTACAAACGTACACGTTGCGAGAGGCACTCCAAGTACCAGAATAAAACCGAGAACGGCGGACGATGGAAATCTGAAACAAAAGCAGAAATTGCTGGAAAAACTTCATTAGCGCGGTTTCTCTCTCCACAGACCTGCTGAGTTCGCCAAAGTACGATGTTGACGGCGACTGCTACAGATATTCTTTAATCAAACATGTTCGGAGATGTTATGATTCACCTTGGGGCAAAGTGACACTTAAACTCGAGCCTCCTGGCTCAGAGATAGGGACACTAGCATCACACCACCAGACCCTGGCTATTCCTGTTGCAAACGTTTTAACAAAAAAACAGGAACTAACTGAAATAAAGTGCCAAGGTATGGTTAGTTTTTTTTTGCAACAAGCACTTAACAGTGAGAGACTTGCCGATCGCCGCACAGCAGCAGCCGCGGTGTTTGAAATACACACAAGATGGCGCAGTCGACGTTTGCTGTCAAGGCGCTCGGGCTTCGATGTGAACTACAATTCCCAGAGTGCCTGTCGCCCGCACGCGCAGCCGACGCTTGCTGTCAAGGCGCACGGGCTTCAATGTGGACTACAATTCCCAGAGTGCCTATTGCCCGCTCGCGCAGTTTGCTGTCAAGGCGCACAGGCTTCGATGAGGACTACAATTCCCAGAGGGCCTGTTGCCCGCTCGCGCAGTTTGCAGTCAAGGCTCACGGGCTTCAATGTGGACTGCAATTCCCAGAGTGCCTGTCGCCCGCCCTCGCGGCCGCTCGCGCCGCCCCCCCTCCCGCGGCGGGCCCTATGAACGGTCAGGACGCGTGCGCACATTCAAATGTTGTCGGTGAGTGTTTGAGAGGGAAGGCTGGGCGCGAGATTTGGCGGGATATAGAAACGGAGCAGGAGAGTGGCTGGGAGCTGAGATCCCCTATCAGCCAGACATACATGTACACACACATACAGACAGACGCTGTCTCTCACCGGGCTGCCTGGGGATATGGTGACCCTACCGTTGGTACTCAGTCAGCCATCAGCGACCTTCAGTCCGTGTATTAATGACCGGAGATTGACCATCCTGAAGCCCCCGAGCGAGTGAGTGAGTGAGCGAGAAGAAAGAAGAGGGAGGTAACCGTCCTTGTCAGTGATGGCCAAGCGAGCTCGGAGGTGAGTGCTCAGCGGGTGGTTTCTCACTGATTCTGGGTTGTGGGACACTGACCTGTCTCTCTCTTTTTATATATATATTTCAAAGTTGTTGCAGCTGTCAGCTGCCTGCAGCAGGTCACACAGAGCCTGCGATGTTTGCAGCTGCTCCTACACAAATGTGTGATCAAAGCCAGGTAGTTTTGCAAAAGGCGTGTGTTTAATTTCCACCCAGGGGAAGCTTATTTGGGGGGGGGGGGGAAGCCGCTCGACTTCAAAGTGACATGTGCATCAGGTATAACGTGACAGATTACAACCCGTGGAGTTGTCATTTCGTGTGTTGTTGGGGGGTATAAGACGCCACATCACAGCCGGGCGTTGTGAAACTGATCTCAGAACCTGGCCAGGAGTAAAATTGGCAGCAGTTGCTAGGATTCAGTCCAAATCGCTGCCGTCTTTAGTTGTCAAGTTGCTTATCTTTGAATAAATCGACAGAGTAACATTTACCCAGGTTTTGTTTTATCTGCTGGGTTAGAATTTGAGGGGAGAGGAACACGACCAGCTATTTTTCAATTGAAGTCCGAGTTTTTTTCTGTCCTTGAATCTCACGGGGCTTCCACTGTTTATATTGAAATCGTTAACTAGGATCTTCAGAGTAGTTTTAGTGAGTACCAGCTAAGTAGGACTTAGGCTTTCTTGCCTGTTTCTCTCTATAATAAAGTACAGAAGTCAAGTCCATTTCACGCAGTCCAGACATAAGTTACTTTTCTCTGAGATATTTTTGGTACTCTTGTCTTCAAGTGAATAATTTTATCTGAAATAACCAGTTAACCAAACAGATTTTTAGAATAGTTACAGTGTGGAATGAAGCTATTCAGCCTTTTGCCCAAGCTGTGTCTCTACAAGAGCAGTTTGCTTAGTGCCATTCCCCTGGGCCTTTTTCTGTCGTCTATTTTTTTCGTCTTTGGACATTTATCCAATTCTCTTTTGAAAGCCACGATTGAATTTGCCACCACACCACACCTAGTGCCATGCCAGATCCCAGCCACTTGGTTGTTGTTTTGAAAAAAAATGTTTTTCCTTGTGCTGTTTGTTGTTTTATCGTTCACCTTAACATGGTGTCCTCTGGCTCTCAAATAGGAACATAGCTTCTTCCTATCCATGCTATCCAGATCCCACCATGCTATCTAGACTACAACCATTTGATGAAGGAACGGTGCTCCGAAAACTAGTGCTTACAAATAAACCTGTTGGATTATAACCTGGTGTTGTGTGATTTCTAACTTTGTCCACCTCGGTCCAAAACCGGCACCTCCAAGTCATAGATCCGTAATGATTTTGAACACCTCTATCAAAAACCTCTGAACCTCCTTTAAGGACAATAGCCTTTGTCTAAGGACAATGAGGTGTCTCATCCCTAGAATTGCTCTGAATGTTTTCTGTTCTCACTCTGAAGCTTTCACTCCCTTGGAGACAAAATTCCAGTTGAGGATTAGTGATTGATTGAATTTTTACTCTGCCCATATTTGCAAACCAAGGATGTGTGATTGATTGAATTTTTACTCTGCCCATATTTGTAAACCAAGGATGTGTTAATTGTTTTCTCAATCAACCCTACCAGTGTGAACAATGCAAAAACCTTTCATTAGGGCTGAAGAAGGGCTTTTGCCCAACACATCGATTTTTCTGCTCCTCAGATGTTGCCTGAACTGCCGTGCTTTTCCAGCTCCACTCTAATCTTGACTCTAATCTCCAGCATATACAGTACCCACCTCTGCCTACCATATTAAATGTGTTAACCTCAATCCTCTCTGTTACCTTTAACTAATTTGATTCAATTTTAAAAAAACATGTGAAAATCAAACACAATGTCAGAACTACTCAACCGATCAGGTAATTCTGCTTCTCTCCACAAATATTATCTGATGATCAGGTCTTTGCAGCTTTTAATGCTTTTTACTTAGTTACGATAATATGATTTCCCCTTGATATATCCAGACTGATTTTCCTTAATTAATCCACACTTGAGCAAGTAACTGTTACTTTTGTCCAGAATGATAATTTGTAAAACATTTCTCAATACTGATATTAAACAGACTGGCTATAGTTGCTGCTTTGATCCTCACCCTCTTACTTTTAAAGAAATGTATAATGTTTGAATAGGTGCATGTGGTAGTGTCCCCAGTTCAAGTCACACCTGCTCCAGAGCTGTGTAATTACATGTCTAAACAGGCTAATTTGAAAATATCTATAATATTTGAAATGCTTCAGTCCTCTTGGACAGTTCCATATTAAAAGAGGATTGGAAGATTATGATCAGTGCTTATGTAATTTCCATTTTTTTTACTTCACCCAACATCCTCATGTATCTCACCCACTGAGTTATCAGTTAAGTACAGTAGCTTTTATTAATACTTTCGTCAACTTTTAGCCCTTGAGTCTTTCAACGTCCTCTTTCAATATGGTTTGCATAAAATCTTCCCTGGTGACGATAGATGTTAGGAAATCATTAGGTAACAACACCTTCTGTCCCCATGAATGTGTCTGGATGGGATCCACCACTCTTCTTGCTACCTTTTTATGTTAACAGTAAATCTCTTCTCATACATCCTATGCCACCTTTTCACATCTGTCTGAAATTTCAGTATTTAGCTTGGATCTCATTTGTATTCTGAACTCAAACCCACTTTCACTGCTTCATCTTATTTTCTCCCTTCATTTGGTTGTTTGTGCCCTAACTTTCCCTTCATGAGACTTTACTTTGGCTTATGTTCAACCTTTTCTGCTTGAGAGGCCATTTCAGGCTCATTTATTGCTTTGTTTACCAATACCGGTGGGTTTCTAATTTACCTGTGTCCGATCTCAGTTCTTTAGGAGTCCACTTACCTGAATCCTCCCACACACTTTTCCATAGTCTGTGGAGACAGTTTAATAAGTCCTTTCAAATCTGTCGATCTGAACTTTTCTACAAATTTGATAGCTTAAAATTTCTCAACTCTAATAACCTACAGGTTCTTAACTAAACTCTCTCCTGCAAATTTTAGAAGTAGCTTGTTTTCTGATGTGTTTATAGAAGAGGAACTAAACTGGTTTGTAAATTCAAAACTAGTGTCTTTGAACTTTTTGTTTTTTTTTAAAAAGACTTGCTCATCCTAGATTCTTCTGAAATGTAAATTCAACAGCTTTGTATTTTAACCCTGTGTCATAAATCGCATATATTACATAAACATTTTTTCATTTAACACCTTGGGTTTTCATTTATTTACCTGTAGTCACGTACTAGATTAAATCACTGTCATGGAAAGACCATGACCTTGTTTACTTTAATGAAGGATTTTTGTCATTAAAAAATGCTCATATGCCATACTTTTGCAATCCAACCTATAAAAAAAGATAAATTATATATCTTTAATCATAAAGACCGTTATATTGTTATGCTCCTGTGCTATTTATTGATTGCATCCAAATTGACATTATTAAACTGTTTCTTCTCCTGATTGTTGGTAAATATAATGAAAAGCTAGTGATGCTAGATGGATGACATATGTCATATCATGTCACTTTATATTATTCCTACTGTGTCCAATCATCTAACTAATTCTATAGCCATGTCAGTTTAGCAACATGTATGAAGAGAAAACTAGGGTTAATGTTTCGAGTCTGATATAACTCTTCAGAGTTCTGACTTATCACAACGGACTTAACATTAACTATCTTTCTGTCTTCACAGATGCAGCCAGACCTGCTGAGTTTCTTCAACATTTTCTGTGTTTTTTATTTCAAATTTCTAGAGTGCAATTTCTATTCGATTTATCCTGCTATATTAATAACCTCAATTAAATCAGGTTACTTAGACATGTCTTGTTGTTTATAAATAAATAATGGCTTTCTGATCAGTTCATACTTGTGCAAGTTCTGGTAAATTACCAATGATCTCTAATTCCGTAAGCTCTTGTCGCTAGAAAATAAGTTTGTGTACACACCTTTGATTGGTCCCATAATTCCAAGAACAATTGAGGAATGCTAAACTTGACAGAGACCCATATTCCAAGAAGGAATTTTAAAAATCTAGCATGCTGAAGGCATTGTTTCAAGGTTTACCAAAACCCATCAGAGCAATTTAACACTTTGTGACACTAATCTTCTGATCTAGTGTTGTCCGTTCTCTTCCTTTCCTCATTTTCTGTTGTTTTTCCTCAGTGTTGCTATAATTTCTTAAGTTTATTATATTTTTAATTGCTCTCAAGATACCAAGCTATCAGTGAATATTTACTTAATGTGGCAGACTGGTTGATCAGATGGTCAAGAAGGCATACAGCACACTTGCCCTCATCAGCTGGGGCATCGAATATAAAATTTGGCAAGTTATGTTGCAGTTGTATAAAACTTTAGTTCGGCCACATTTGGAATATTACAAGCATTTCTGGTTGCCATACTACCAGAAGGCTGTGGATGCTCTGGAGAGGGTGTAGAGAAGGTAAACCAGAATGTTGTCAGATCTGGAGAGTTTTAGTTAGGAGGAGAGGTTGGATAAACTTGGATTGTTTTCACTGGAAAGAGGGAGACTGAGGGGTGACCTGATAGAGGTCTACAAAATTGAGAGGCATAGATAAAGTACATAGTCAGAGGCCTTTTCCCTAGGTGGAAAAGTCAACTACAAGAGAGCACAGGTTCAAGTGAAGGGGGAAAGTTTAGGGGAGAAGTGCAGGGATAGGTTTTCATACAGGGTGGTGGGTGCATGGAATGTATTGCCAGTGGAGGTGGTGGAAGCAGGCACATTAGCAATGTTTAAGACACATGAAATGGGAGGCAATCAGAGGGATTGAAACTGCATATGGGCCAATAAGTAGCGGGTCCAGGTAAGGCTTGGTGTGTTGAAGAGCCTGTTCCTATGCTGTATTGTATTACAAAGATCACCACTGTGTATGGGATTATTGCTTGAACCAAACAATGTTTGTCATACTACTCAAATCTATCATCTGAAATGTCTCAGAAAATTTGCTGTGCTATGTAATTTTAAACTTTGTGAAGTCACCAGATGGTGCTATGCTGTATAAGTACAATCACCATTTAGAGTTTTAGTGCTTTCACTGACTGAGGAGTTGGTACTTCACAGCCAACGTGGTGACAGTCAGTTGACAGGAATTACAGAATGTGCACAGCACGCAGTTCCTCCTTAAATTCATTGTAAACAGCACCCGCAAGAAGATTCTAGATTTCTCTACCAGAAAATATCAAGACTAGTTTGACAAGAATGATCAGGAGGTCCTTGAACTACTAAGTTGCAAGCACAAAACTGAAACACCACCAAAAGCTGAAGAATGCAAGAATACAGACAAATCCAACAAAATCCCCATAGTGTAAAGAACAGACAGCATGGAGAGAGCACTGGATATCCAGCAACTTGCTGATAGCCACGACACACGTGGATTCTTCCATGAAGTCAGAACTAAGAAACCGTATATCAGCAGTTTACAAGGAGCAGGGGAAAGCTAATGTCTGTGGGTAGTGAAGCCAAGTCAATCGTAGGTGGGTGAAATGTTAAGCCGCAGAATCAGGAAAGATGAGGGAGCTACTCCATAGAACAGCTATCAGAAGACAAGGACTGCACATGATCTGGAGCACCAATAAAGTGAAACATATTGACTTTCTTTTTGAAAATTTCAAAACTTTTTGTTTTGATTACCATTATGTAGATTATTTTTCCTAACGCATTTCAAAGGTTCTACATCTTACACAACATTTAATTTGTGCAACAGAACAAAACTGCAAAGAACTTTTGAGTGGAGATGTAATTTCTAGTTAACAGCTCTGGAAAATATTAGTAACATTCCTGAAAACAATAAACCATTTTTGCATCCTGAATGGAGCAAAGTTATGAATTTTGATTTCTGAAAGCCTGAATATGCATTGGAGAGAGATGTTTTTTGGTGTCTTTGAAGTTGCACTTGATATAAATCATTGCTTCCACAGTAAATAATGTTTAAACAAAAGTAATGAAGTTTGTTTCAAAGTTAGCATATTAAGTATTGATCTAGGCTTAAAATAAGGTAGGCATGGCATCTTTAGGAAAGAACAAAGTTTTTTTTGTTAACTTGATTGATTCATGTGATGTGGACTTCGCTGGTTGGGCCAGTATGTATTGCACATCCCAGTTGTCTTTTGAGAAGATGTTAGTAAGGTACCTTCAATCATTGCAGCCATAATGATGTAGGTATTCCAACAGCACTTATGAGAATTTCAGTATTTTGACCCAACTGTGATTTGTTTCTAAGTTGGGATGTTGAGTGGGTTGGAGGGGAACTTGCAGGTGATTACTTTAAGCTAGTTTCTCAAGTACCAATGTGTTAAGTAATGGACAATTTATGTTGAAGTTTGTGCATTTGTATCTATTTGAATATTGTTTAAGTTATGACTAATGTTACTGAGATAAGTAAGGAATGGCTATGATAGTGGATAGGGTTGGAAACCTGAAAATGAGTGGTGGTTAAGATGTTATGTAATGTGGTCATCCAATCCAAAGACAGTTTAGAGAAAACTGTCAAGGTAGGTTCTAGGCTGTCATAGAATCATAGAACCCTACAGTCTTTCAGCAGGTCTTTCAGTCCATAGAGTCTGCACTGACCCTCTGAAGACCATCCCATCCAGGCTCTCACCCCCCTACCCTACCCCTGTAACCCTGCATTTGCCATGGCTAATCCATCTAGCCTGCTCATTCTGGACCTGTAGCATGACCAATCCACATAACTTGCACGTTTTTGACTCTGGAAAGAGATCAGAGTACCTAGTAGAAACCCATGCAGTTGCAGGGAAAATGCCTGTTGGGAATTTGCACAGTCACTCAAGGATGGAATTGAACCCAGGTTGCTGGCGCTGAGGCAATAGGGCTAACCACTGAGCCACCATGCTGCCCAAACACTCCATTTTTAATAGTATCTTCCTTCGACACATTTATGGGAGCAGTGTGAGCTCTTTCTCTAACAATTCTACAAAGTCGTGACTAGAGGTAATTTGGAACATCAGCAGGAGTGTTGTGTTTTCCTTTGTTTTCAGTGCCATAAACATTCTAATACCTAATCAGTCAGAAAATGTGTATAATTGCATGTTCTCCAACATGTGCTGTCCATCAACACCCAGAGTCTTTCCCACTGTTTTTTTCAAGTGAATGTGAAGAGTCTCACCATCTTTAATTTTCTTTGCACTTCTTCCTCACATCTCCATCTGTCTCTCCACACTACTCTCCCTCAGCCCTATGCAATATCTTGCACCTTCCTGATAATTGTCCTCATTCAATGCACTTTATCCATCAAATGAATGTATGCTGTTGCTATCCCTCTTTGGCCTGCTCTTGCCCTTATTGTGAGACAAGAGAGTACTAAATATGGAGAAAACAAAAGGTGATTGGGTTTTTCACAGAGATAGTAACTGACAACTGGAGAGTTAGAAACTGGAAGATCAGTGGTGTCTCAAATGTCTTTGATCTTCTGAACTGTGGGCACCTTACCACCTGTTAGCAGAATCATATCTATGCCACATACATGTTACATAGTGCTTGCTCATGTTTGCTTGATTTCAACAGCAAGTGAGGTTAGATGTAAAAGTTAGGACTGTTATCCTCAGAGAAAATCTTGAAAAGAGATTTGATAGAGGTATTCAAAGCCATGAGGTGTCTGTTCAGAGCATTCCTAAAAGGATCAAGTAAGAAAGGACACAGATTTAAAGTAATTGGCAAAAGAGACAAAGGTGATAGGAGGAAAAAATGTTGGTGTGAAGTATTTTCTTTTATATTTTAATTCTTGAGATGTGGGCATCACTGCTGATCCAGCATTTATTGTCCATCCATAATTGTTTTTGAACTGACTGGCTTGTTAGAGTCATTTCAGAGGGCAGTTGTGGGTAGAGTTATGTTTAATACCTAAAAGGGCATCAAAATGGTAACAGGGTCGCCATTAGATTATTTCTATTGAATTCAGGTTTTACCATTTTGCAAAAGTGAGATTCCGAGCCATTTTCCCAGCAAAATAGACCAGTCCTCTGGATTACTAGGCCAGTGACATTACCACCATCTTGCCTCGTTAAGGTGCTGCGAGTTTGCTGGCCTAATGCCTTAGCCGTTTTTAACCGTCCTCCATCCCCCGGTGCTTCCCCACTCTTCCCGAGCTCACTTCCCTCCTGTATGCCCTCCCACTACCTGTTATGCTTGTATCCAAACTACACCCTATTCTCAAATGGGTAGTCCTCTGATTCCCAACTGTGTATGTGCACCTCCACTGTGTGATCTTCCCACACGCGCCGACCTTCCACCTTTCCTACATGTCCATACTCATCATCCCCTCTTCTTGTTCATGTACACCCCTCCCACCCCCATCTCTGCTGCAGTCTTCTCCTCCTTCCATCCCTAGCGCATTGGCACCACTCCACATATCCTCTCTGCCCTCTCTTCCCTTGCCCAGAAACTTGCTCCCTCAATGGCTCCCACCCCTCTCATTTCTTTGTATACCACTCTTCTTCCCTTCATCCCTCAATCAAATGCTGCTTTCACTTCTCCTCCTCTACCTTCCGCCTATATTCACATCTGCTTCCCCCCCCTCCCACACATGGGCCCTTTGGATCCGTCCTTCCTGCCCATGCTTCATTTCCTTTCCTCCCACTCCATGTGTGCAACCACTGCCCTCTATATATACCATGCTGATACCTCCCCATGCACTCTCAGGTTGCGTAATCCAGCTCCATGAGTGCACACTGTTCTTACTTCCTCAGGCATGCCTGCTCGCTTGTGCACGCACGCATGTTTACTAATTCCTTCATGAATGAACAGGTGTTTGCTCATTGCCTCCCACTTGCATCAGTGTTCCCTGACCCATTGCCATCCCATGAGGCATGCTGTCCCTAACAGTCTTCCCTCGCTCCTCCCACAGACTCGCTGCCATTCTCCGGCCTCAGACCGAATGAAGGCCAGGATATTTGCACAGTGAACCTGTCAGCAGCAAATGTGAGTGTGAAATGGCCTTTAATTGGTGGAGCATCACTTTGCAAAACTTTCCACATGACCTGACTTGGAAGCATTCACAGTCTGTGTAGCATTCCGCGTTGGGGCAGTCTGGACCAATAAGACTGTTGTCCCTGCTGGACAAGCCTGGTATAGAGCAATGACAAATTCTTAAGGAGTTATTTTATAATGCTGAGCAAGGAAATAGACCCTTCAAAATGGATTTTATACCCCCTTTAGCTAACTAAAGAAGTTAACAATAGTATGAATTTGAAATAAATTATGTACAGTAGAAAATTGGAATATGAGGGAAAACTAGCAAACAAGTGCGTAAAAACGAAAAGTGTAGCTAGTCCCTTAGAAGATGAAACGAGGGGATTACAATAGAAAATGTATTTTGTATCTGATTTCACTGTAGAAGGCACCCAAGATATCCTTAGTAATAGAAAATCAATAGGCAGCAGGGGAGCAGGCATTTTAAAGCAATGATCACTGGAAAATAAGTACTTGGAAAAACTAATGGAACCAAAGGCTGACAAGTCCCCTGGACCTGACGGTCTGAACTTGTGACCGTAAGATAAATTACTGCAGTGTGTGTTGATGTATTAGTTGTAAGTTTCCTAAATTCTGTTGATCTGTGAAAGTTCCATTGGATTGGAAACTGCAAATATAGCATTATTATATTTAGTAGAGACAGTACATTTGGATCGGCTCAGGCTTGGAGGGCCAAAGGGCCTGTTCCTGGGCTGTAAACTTTCTTTGTTCTTTGATTTTCTTGAATAATAGAACAAACAGAATGCAGGAAACTACAAGTCACTTATCCTGACATCAGTTATCAGGAAAATGTTACAATCAGTTATTAAGGAAGTGATTATCAAATTATTTATCAATTCCTAAAATTAAGGAAATAACAAGATGTTTAGAAAATCATAATGCAAAACAGCAAAATCAGCATGGTATTCTGAAAGTGAAATGTCATTTGACCAATTTCATCCTTGAGGATGTGTTATGAGCAAGGTGGAAAATCAATAGATGTACTGTATTAGGATTTCCAAAAGGCATTTCATGTCATGTCATATGGCACAACAAAAATTCATGGTATTGGGGATAATTTAGTACAGATAGAGGATTGACATTTGGAATAAATGGGACATTTTCAGGTAGGAGAAAGTGAAGACTGCAGATGTTGGAGATCAGAGTCAAAGACTGTGGTGCTGGAAAAGCAGGAGAGTCGGCATTTCAAGCATAAGTTCTTCATCAAGAAGATTCCTGATGAAGAGCTTATCGCTCAACATGTTGGCGCTCCTGCTCCTCTAATGCCTGACTGGCTGTGCTTTTCCAGCACCACACTCATTTTCAGGTAGGCAAATCTCATGCTGTTCCAGAGGGTTCAGTACTTGGACCTCATCTATTTATAATATACATTGATGACTTGGGTGAAGGGATTGATTGTATTTTAGCCAAATTTGCTGCTGATACAAAGCTGCATAGGAAAACAAGTTGTGAGGGGAATAAAAATGATCCAGTTAGCGATAATAAGTAGTATCAATGAATAGTTGAAGATTGTCATATTGGGAAGATATAAGCTTATCCACTTTTGCAGGAAAAATAGAAATATTCTTCAAATGAAAAAGACTGCATAATTTTGTAATATTAACAGATCTGGGTGTCCCTGTGAAAGAATTTCAAAAGGATAGTCTGCAAGTGCAGCAAATAATTAGGAAGACAATTGGATTGTTTGCTCTTTTTGTAAGAGGCAATCTTGCTCCAACTTGACATGATGTTGGTGAAACTGCACTTGGAGTGAGTATTGTGTGCAAGTTTGGTCTCTATACTTAAGGTGAGATTATTTGTATTAAGGTAGAGTTAGCAAATCAACCATGCCTGGCCTTTTCCCACCTTTTTACCTTAGAACAAAGATAGCAACCTGTAGACTTGCTGAATTTCTGCTGTTTGCAGCAGGCTGCCTGGCTGCAGTATAGAACATTGGTTAGGCCACTTTTGGAATACTGTGTGCAATTCTGGTCTCCCTCCAATCGGAAGGATGTTGTGAAACTTGAAAGGGTTCAGAAAAGACTTACAAGGATGCTGCCAGGGTTGGAAGGTTTGAGCTATAGGGAGAGATTGAATAGGCTGGGCTGTTTTCCCTTGAGTGTCAGAGGCTGAAGGGGGGACCTTATAGAGGTTTGTAAAAAGATGAGGGGCATAGATAGGTTAAATAGACTAGGTCTTTTCCCTGGGGTGGGGGAGTCGAGAACTAGACTTCGGATGAGAGGCGAAAGATTTGAAAGGGAGCTGCGGGGCAACTTTGTCATGCAGAGCTTGGTGCATGTATGGAATGAGCTGGCAGAGGGAGTGGTGGGGGCTGGAACAATTACAGCATTTAAAAGGCACCTGGATGTGTATATAATTGAGAAGGGTTTAGAGGGATATGGGCCGAATGCGGGCAAATGGGACTAGATTAATTTCGGATATCTGGTCGGCATGGACAAGTTGGATCGAAGGGTGTGTTTTTGTGATATGCGTTTCTATGATTCTGTTTTATGATGTTGCCTGTTAATGATGCCTGCCTACTGAAATTTGGTTAGCCTCCTGTTCTTGGATGTGCTGGATACTTGCACTGCTTGTTTGGAAGACACTGCTACTTGTAGAAAAAATGTTTCAATGTCACAATGTGTAAATTGGAACCTCATTTTCAGTAGCATTAATATAGAGGCTGGCAGTTACTTCTATCAAATTTTTAATTTTTATAATAATTTGGAAAATTTGGATTTTCTTTGAAGACAAATAATGGGTGAAAAGTAAAGAACTTTTTATTCTCACTTTTTAGGATGAAAAGTGCTTTGTGCCATGTTATTCAGTGTTGCCAGGTTTTTTGGCAGACAGCATGCATCCTGTTTAGTTGAAGTATGTAAGTGAACAGGCTATGCTTAGAGAATGCATTCTGTAATACAAATAGTTATGTGATGACTTATTTTCGAAACTTACCACATAAATGGGTAATGAAATCTGTTCTTATCATTGAAATATTCGCCAGAATTTTCTGACATGGGAGATGGCAAATAACTTACTTCACTTTTAGGATTATTAGAAAGCCTCCTTGCTTAATGTATAGATGGGAAATTTTAATATCTGATAGTTAGTTTAACCGTGCCAAGATTGTTGTATAATTCTCTAATCCAGTGAGAATATATGGCTATACGCTTTGGACTTTAAGAAGGTAGCTCACTACCACTTACCAAGGGATGAGCAACAAGTGCTGACCCAATCAGTGATGCCCAGGTCACATGAAGAAATTCCTGTGAGGTCTTTTCCTGACAGGCATCCATCTTAAAGTAGTGACTGATTTGTCCAAGAACTCCAGAGCCATAGTCACTTCCTGGCAATGAGACATGTTTGGTGTTAGTTGGATCCCTGCTGGAGCTAAGACTGGAAGATGAAAATGCCTCACTGTAAAAGGCAAGTATAATGGCACTCTGGTAGCTGACTCTGAAGAGGCAGTACTAAAGTCAAGGGCTGTTCACCAGCTTCTGTGAAGTTGTTTTCATAAGAATGCAGTGTAAATCTGTCAGTGGTGATGTATCTGCTTCACTGCTATCCAGAAAGTCTGTTTTTTTTTAGCTTTTTCTCACAATTAGCATAAACTGCAATAACAGTAGCCATTTTGAACTTTAGATGTATATAGTATTTAGTAAGTTGGATCAAATTCTATGATAATTTGTTTTTCTCAACAATCCTTAAAAATAAAATATGCCATGCATACATGTGGGTTTTTATAAACTAACAAGGCCTGGGCTGATGCTGAAGTGGCTGAGACTGTTCCAGCAATACTATTGAAGACATGTGCTCAGACCTAGCCATGCCTGTGTCGGAGTTGTTCCAATAGAGCTACAACACTGGCATCTATCCAACAATGGTAAATTGCTCAGATTTGTCCTGTGCACAGAAAACAGAACAAATCTGATATCACAGACTTGTAAAAGGACCAGAAAGTAGTAGAAAGGTCATTGTAATGATTCAATGCAACCAGATGGCATGAACTTTGAAGCCATCATAGTCAGAAAACAACACTTGCAAGCTTAGGTACTGCACACATTACTGATTATTGCAGTCCAGATGTACAAAACAAGTAAATTGTGTGACAAGTGCAGTCTATCACTGCATTCCAGGCAAGGCATTCCGCTTACAAAAACATTGGATAGCAGAATTTGTACTGCTAGGATATTTACTGTCATACCAATCTTGGTTTTGAGCGTGCATTTGCCAATTTATTTTGGGCAAGTAATGTTGGATGTGGCAAAAGTTTCCAGTTGGTTGACTTTGTCCATTATTCATAATGTGGAAAGCCTGATCAACTGGTTGGAAGTTGCTCCACTTGGGTCTCAAGATGCTACTAGAGCCTGCTACTGGGTAAACCAAACATAAGACTGACGCGGTGGTATCATAGTAGCAGCATGGAATGCACCGCAGACCTATATAAAGATAAGCTGATACACACAATTCACAGAAAAGAAATCCAGACCCAAGTCAAAACCCAGAGTGGAGCAACTTCCAACCAGATGATCAGGGAGATTGTTACCCTTGATCAAGCAGCAAATGGTTTGTATTGTTAAATCACTTTTATTGAAGTGTAGGACAGTTAAACCAAGACTTACGTTGTCTCATTACACCTCAGAGCTACACCTCTGGATGTAGAGTTACTTTCATCAGCAGAGATCCTGTTCAGAGGATAAGTGAAAGCATCACTTATTCAAATTCTCTTGAGGTGCAGGACACTCTGCTCGATGAAGGGAGGTTGGTGCCTGACTGGCAGGCAATGCAGAACCACTTCGACTTTGCATAGGACAATACGTCAGAGTGACATACCCCATAATGGGGGCATAGTTATTTGCAGAGGTTTCTCATATGCATAGAGAGGTCATGTCATACAAAGTCACTGTATCAAGCAGAGCAATGGAAGAACAGTAGCCACCTAAGGGAAGTGTACAATATACTGATCTGTGCATTGAGATTGCACAAGAACACACCCAGATGATGATAATGTGATGGAATATCAGGACATCGAACAATCTACTGGTAAAACATCTGCAAGCCAAGAAGCAAATCCACATATCCAGAAGGTTACACAATCTGGAGGAGTTGTCAGAGCATTGAAATGATTTATGAACTGAGATTCCTGTACTTACAAATTTTACTATCTCTAACTCTAATTTATGAGGGCAGATTGGATGAACTTATTTGTCATTCCTGCGAAAGATTTGTTTGCCAGCCAAATCTCAGTCTGCAGTTATATCCTGACACTGTGCCATCAGGCTTGGCAGCTCAGTGATTAACACTGCAGCCTCAGTGTCAGGGACCTGGGTTCGATTCCACCCTTGGGTGACTGTGTGGAGTTTGCACATTCTTCCTGTGTCCCATAGTCCAATGATGTGTCGATTAGATGGATTGACCATGGTTAATGCAGGGTTACAGGGACAGGGTATTGCTGGGGTGGGTCTGGATGGGATGCTGTTCAGAAGGTCAGTGTGGATTTGATGGGCTGAATAAGTGATAAAGTCCCACCACAAATTAAGACCAATGTGGTTAATGAATAGCTACTTAACTGCCTCATCTTGTCACCTTTCCGGTTATCTTCCTGGCAGCTCAGAAAGATGACTAGTTTTCAGTTAGAATGATCTGACTGGTGGGTTGGGAGTTGGGGAAGTACTTCATTTATCCCAATGTGAAGGTTATCGGACGCACAGACTGTAGGCAAGGGGTGACCTCTGACTCTGCGACAAAGGGGGAAAAAAATGCTTACTTTTTTTTGTCACTTCCTCCTTCTGTAAGCTTTGATTAGCCCCCAGACTGCAGCTTCTGGCAATCCAACATCCCAGTGTTGAGGCCTATGGTAGAGAAACATACCTAAATTCTGCCTGTCAATTTTTAACAAGTCGATTGCTGCTCAGTAGGTTAGCTTCCGCTGACAGTGGGGATTATGTGTTACTTGCCACTTAATATGGCTGTCCCTGCACAGTTTCAAAAGTGGAAAATTGCGCCCTAAGAAACTTTATTTAAGATCTACTACTAACAGTTCAGTTCTTTCTGTGCCTCACATAAGTGAATTATCAAGGCATCTGAAGTAAGCAATGTTAGGACAGAACTTAGTGCATAATGTGGATAATTTGAACGAAGCATTTTTTTTCATGAGTAGAATATATTGATTTCTTGTTTCCTAGTTTGTGGTATTTGAATTGTATTTGCCTGGAGGTTAGAATGACTTCACAGTTTGTATTGTTTATGGATAAAACCTGAATTAACACATTTAGTATCAGTGACTTAAGATATTTGCAAAATAATGGAGTCAGGGATGTAAACATTATACCTGGCTTTCAGGCACACACTTGCGTGGCTTAGACAAAAATCTTGAACGACTTTGTGTTAAACCTTTTTATGAAGACCTTTTTTTATTCACATTTTTCTTCTTTTCTAAATACAGTTTTTGGGATGGAAGGTGAAACTGAGTACTTTTAATTTTAATTATTGATAATATGCACCTGAATAGTCTTGAATGTTCTAATAACAATGTGTAAAATAATAATGCAAGAACATCTATCTTTTGAAAACAGTGAAGATGATGATGATGAACATCTATTCCAAGATCGTGACTATGATATGCCTCAACAGAAAGGTACAAAGAAGCTCTGTAACAAAGTTAAATGGATACCTGATGAGGTAAATCTGAATGGTCCTTTCAGAATATGAGCACTGTACTTTCTTTTATGATATCCCATTTAACTCGCTCAATGCTAAATATGATGGTCATGTTTAATTATAGGATCAAACTTCCAATAGAAATAATTTAATTGTTCAGATCTAATTTTACAGTGAAGATAAATCGTTGAGGTACTGAAAGGTTTAATGTGATAATTATTTGTATTTTCATGGTTGAGCCAATTAATGAATGTTTTTGGCCAAATAAGTTAAAACGTTTGATTGCTAGTTCCAGTTAAGACATTTGCAATTTTAATCAACTAACATGAATGCTGTATATTTTCTCTTGTTTGTACTATACAGGATGAGAAGTTAAAGAAGTTGGTAGAGGAACATGGTACAGAAGATTGGAATTTCATTGCAAGTCATTTTCTTGTAAGTGGGAGAAAAAGACATCTTATGTTTTCTGTGTTGAAAACTGTGTATTTGTGATTGGTGAAGCCAGTTGTTAAAGATGAAATGATGCCTCCATTGGTACTTAATGCACAAATCTAATTCCTCAAAACTCTAAGGAAAGTTGACAGTGAGCTGTTGTTTTCATTAGGCTAGCAGCAATTAAAGTTATCCAACTTGTCGTTTAATCCTTCCTTGCCACAACTTGTTGGGTAATTTGCACACTTGTAATGGTGCATTAAATTCGCCTTTAGTTTGCCAAGAAATTATGCCCATTCTTATACGTATGAAGGTGCTCAATTTAGGAGCACAAAACTTCAGATAGCCTTCTTAACCTGCTCACAAATGGTAATGTTGGAGGACTCTTAGATACGTGAGGTCAAATTTCATTGTGAAGCCAGTGCAAAGATTGGAAGCAAAATCAGATCTTGTTTGCGCTGCAGATAGTGCAATGGTTAACTGATGAGCAGTTTTATGGACTTGACAGAGCTGTTTCAGGGCTAGGAATGCTTTCTGAAAGAATTCCTGAGGAATGTCTGAGGAACTTAAATTGTTTTAACAAGCAAGGGCAGGTGAATTGTCAGTGAAGAGTCATTGCAGATTGGAGTGCAGTGTCAAAGTCAAAAAGAAAATCAGTACTAGGAGTAGCTGAAATTATACTAAAATTCATGATAAAATTGTAGAAGACACTTGGTGTACCTCACCAGGAGTATTGTGTACTATTCTGGTTGCCACATCATAGGAAGGATGTGAACGCCTTAGTGCAAAAGATGTTTCTGAGAATGGTTCCAAGGAAGTAAATCCTCAGTCACGGAGAAATTGGGATTTTTTTTTGTTAGAAAGGATTGTGGGGAGAAAAGGTAGGAGAATGGCACAAAGTTATGATGCTCATTCAGAAATATTGTGCAGGCATGATGGTCACATGGCCTTCTCTTAGCCTATAACAATCCTGTGATCCTGTAAAGTACTTCATTTTTCTTTCAAAAAGCTACGTTTAGAGTTAATTTTCTGAGACAGCTAGTGCTTGCTGTGTCATGGGTTACACTCACTGTTGAAGCAAAGACCTGACTTGGATATTGGTAATGAACATAAGGTTGATTTTTGATTCGAGTGGAGGATACCTCTCCCTGGTCCTTTTCCAATATGATGGTCAGTACACATCTGGCAGTGCCTGCCATTTTGTATTAATCGAGGAGAAAGTGAGGTCTGCAGATGCTGGAGATCAGAGCTGAAAATGTGTTGCTGGAAAAGCGCAGCAGGTCAGGCAGCATCAAAGGAACCGCAGCAGGTCAGGCAGCATCCGTTCCTTGGATGCTGCCTGACCTGCTGCGCTTTTCCAGCAACACATTTTCGATTTTGTATTAATCCCCAAAATCAACAGCAAAAACAGGTTGTATAGCACAAGAGAGAATCAGGAAGGATCTCTGTCCTGCCTGGGTTGGAGGAGAAGTGTAGAACTAAGGAAAACTTTGTCAGAATTAAATATTCATAGGAGCTTAACAGAAACATTACAAAGCAAAACATGACCACAAAAGTAAAACGAGAGTTCTATGAAAAGGGATAATCAAAATTCTTAACTGAGGTGTTAGACTTCTGCAGCAATAAAATATTTCTGCTGTTTGGCAGATTTCCAGCATTGACATTTCAGAAATCTACCATTTTAAACATGTATTCCCATCTTTGGGTTGTTAGAAAGCTTTTTAAAAAAAGAGTTGCAGCTCTTTTGTCAGTCATTTTCAGATCTCAGCTGTAATTGGGGGAACAGTCAGTTCGGGAATAATAGAGCTGCTCCTCCAATCTCTGATTCTGTTGCTGGTACTGGCAGCATTGGCTCCTCCAGTTACAGGTTCCCTGCCACCTGCTTTTACTGCTCTACCAGAGAGACAATCTGTACCTGAGTAGGTAGGAGGAGGAAAGAGAGAGGGAAACTGATTGCATGAGCTGGAGCAGTTTTTCTGGCTTGTTCTGCTGCCAGCATCCAAGAGATGTTTGGCTATATTACCACCAATGAATCAAGCTTTTCTGTTCCAGTAAACTTTTAAGGAAGTGAAATTTTATCTGTTGGTTCCTTTCTTTTTAGATTATTGGTCTATATGGGCATTGTTAAAGTAGATTTTCAGTGATACCTTCAAAAAGAAAAGTGTGAGAGAGAGAGAGATTGAGATCTGCTGGTATCAGAAGATGTTGTCACCAATATTAGAGTAGTAGAGGTGCACTGGGCACCAGAAATAGCGAAGCGTTCTGGGACTGGAGAGGATGACCGAGATGAGGAGGAAGAAGCCATGGAGGCAACAATTTCACAAGAGTTTCACGAATATGTTGTTGAATTCCATTATGCTTTAGTGAATTGGATTTCTAGCTGCAAAACATTGAGGAAACCTCTTGGTTAATGAAATTTCTAATTTGGCACATTTCTCAGACAATATTGCTAATCAAGGACTTTTGAAATATTGCAGAACCGAACAGATGTTCAATGCCAGCATAGGTGGCAAAAAGTTTTGAATCCAGAGCTAATAAAAGGACCATGGACTAAGGAGGAAGATCAAAAGGTAAGATAATAACCCAATACGTTTTTACAAAATACTGTTAGTAATAAACTGAAGGCTTTTAAAAAAAATAAAATATTAAAATCTGTTTTTTTTTATAAACATGTTTATATCTTTTCTATTGAATTGAATGAAAACCAAGCACACAAAATTGAAATAGAGTTGTACAGCACGGAAATAGACCCTTTGGTCCAACTCATCCATGCTGACTAGATATCCTAAATTAATCTTGTCCCACTTGCTAGCATTTGGCTCAAATCCCTCTAAACCCTTCCTATTAATGTACCATCCAGATGCCTTTTAAATGTTGTAATTACACCAGCCTCCACCACTTCCTTTGACAGCTCATTCCACACACCACTGCTCCTAGTGTGAAACGTTGCTCCATAGCTCCCTTTTTAAATCTTTCCCTCTCACCTTAAACCTATACCCTCTAGTTTTGGGCTCCCCTACCGTGGGAAAAGATTCTTGGTAAGAAAAAGAACCCTATTCATGATTTTATAAACCTCTATAAGGTCACCCCTCAGCCTACGATGCTCCAGGGAAAATAGCCCCAACTAATTCAGCCTGAGGGATTACTTTATAGAGGTTTAGAAAATCATAGAGGATGGCTATTCACCCTATCCACAATGTCTTTTTCCCCATGGAGGCAGTGTCCAAAACTAGAGGGCCTAGCTTTACACTGAGAGGGGAAAGAACTAAAAAGGATCTGAGGAGTAACTGTTTCATGCAGTCATGCAGCTTTTACTCAATGGTCTGACCACTGAAGGCAAGTGTGCCTAACGCAACCTTTCCCACCCTGTCTACCTGCGACTCTACTTTCCAGGAGCTCTGTACCTGCTCCCCAATGTCTCTTTGTTCTGCAACAGTCACCATGACCCTACTATTGAGTGTATAGGTCCTATCCTCATTTGCTTTGTCAAAATACAACACTTCACATTTATCTAAATCAAATTCCATCTCCCACTCGGCCCATCTAATCACAGTCCCGTTGTAATATGAGATAACCACTTTTACTGTCCAATGCACCACCTATTTTGGTGCAAACTTACTAAACATACCTCCTGTATTCACATCCAAATCATTTATGTAAATGACAAAAAGCAGTGGACAATTGATCTTGCGGCACACCACTGGTCTTGGCTCTCCAGTATGAAAAACAGCTCTCTACCATCACACTCCTTCTCTTACCTTCAAGCCAATTTTGTATCCAATTTGCTAGCTCTCCTCGATCCCATGTGATCTGACCTTACTAACCTTGTGGAACCTTGTCAACCTCTTTGTGTAAGTCCATATAGATAACATCCACCACTCTGCCTGCATCAATCTTCTTTGTAACCTCTTTAAAAAAAACTCAGTTGGGTTAGTGAGACAAAATTTCCCACGCACAAAGCCATGTTGACTGTCCCTAACCAGTCCTTGCCTTTCCAAATGCATGTAAATCTTATCCCTTAGGATCCCCTCCAATAACCTACCCAGCACTAATGTAAGACTCACCGATCTATAGTTCCCTGGTTTTTCCTTACAGCCGTTCATAAATAATTTCATATTAGCCAACCTCTAGCTTCCAGCAACTCACCCTTAGCTGTCACTGATACAAATATCTCAGCGAGGGCCCCAGCACTCTCTTCCCTGGCTTCTCACAAGGTTCTTGGAAGCACCCGATCAGGTCTGGTGGTTTATCTACCTTTGTGTATTTTAAGACCGTCATCAGCTTCTATTCTGTATGTGAACAATTTCCATATTTCCTCCATGTTCTGTAGCTTCCATGTCCTTCTCTGTAAATACTGTCAAAATGTTTATATAGAATCTCATCCATCTCCTGTGGTTCCGCACATGGATGGCCACATTGATATTTAAGGGGACCTGTTCTCTCCCTAGTTACTCTTTTACCCTTAATGTACTTATAGAATCTCTTTGGGTTCTCCTTCACTTTATTTGTCAAAGATATCTCGTGTCCCATTTTTGCCCTTCTGATTTCCCTCTTAAGAATACTCATAGTGCCCTTTTGGTGTTCTAGAGATTCGCGCAATCCTAGCTATCTACACCTGATATATGCCTCCTCCTTTGTCTTGATCAGACCCTCAATTTCTCTAGTCATCCAGCATTCCTCATGCCTTCCAGCCTTACCCTTTACACTAACAAGAACACACTGTCTCTGAACTCTCTTTATTACATTGTAAGAGACTGAGAATCGTAGAGTCCCTACAGTGTGGAAGCATTCGGCTTATCGAGTCCACACTGACTCTCCAAAGAGCATCTCCCCCACCTTATCCCTGTAATCCTGCATTTCCCATGACCAATTCTCCTAGCCTGCGCACCCCCTGGACACAATGGGCAGTTTAGCATGGCCAATCCACTTGACCTGCACATCTTTGGACTGTGGGAGAAAACCAGAGTACCTGGAAGAAACTCACACAGACATGCAGAGAACGTGCAAGCTACACACAGACAGACACTAACACACAAACCCAGGGTTCCTGGCATGTGAGACAGCACTGAGCTCACCACTGAGTCAACATGCTGCCTAAATGGTGGATGATTTATTAAAAAAAAGTATAAATCTTGCACAACCAATTTCAAAACGCCAACAACTGCTGAAAGCTAAACTTTACCCATGGTTCTGATGGAACCTGACGTCACCTATCCATGCTGCTTCTATTATTCTAACTTTTTTTAAAAGCTAAATCCCAGGCCCTCTCAAACTGTTTAATTTAATTTATTGGTTTTGTAGAGTCAGCTCACCATCTCTGTCTTAAAACCTACATCAAAAAAAGGTCAAAATACACCTCTTAAAATCATAATATCATCATATTACCATGTAGTGATAGCAGAAAAATTTGAAAATACTCAACAGATAAGGCAGTGCCTGTGAAGACCGAGAGTTCACATTTTGAGTTGGCGACCAATCATTAGGTTGACCTCCAATTACCTTTGCACAAGTACTAGGATTTTTGCAAGGACTATTTGTTTTTTTTTAACATTTAGTGAATGACATAAGGAACCAGATACTTGTGAAGTGTTCAAAGTTTTGAATTGATTTTCTCTGCCATCTCACATAGGTAATTGAGTTAGTTCAGAAATATGGTCCAAAGCGATGGTCTCTAATTGCCAAATACCTGAAAGGCAGGATTGGTAAACAATGCCGGGAAAGATGGCACAATCATTTAAATCCCGAAGTTAAAAAATCATCATGGACAGAAGAGGAAGACAAGATCATTTATGAAGCACATAAGCGTTTGGGAAATCGCTGGGCTGAGATTGCAAAGTTACTTCCTGGAAGGTTTGTTTAATCTGCATTTTACAATTTTAAAATTCCTTATTTTGGCAGAATTTAATGAAATTATTTTTCTTTTTACATTGGTGATGTAAATGAGCTGAAGAATGCAATATTTTTGACTGGAATCAAATACTTAAAGAATATTTTTGACAAGGTAGAAGTTTTTACTTCAGCTACTCTCTCTCTCTCTCTCTCTCTCTCTCTGCTTTACTGTTGAAGCTCTTACTGTTTGTTTTTATTTCTTGCCAATTTACTTTTATTATCAATTTAATTCTAGCTTTATAGACGTTTTAGTCATCTGCTGCTGGGTCCTAAAATATTCCCAATCCTCTGGCCTACCATGCGGTTTTGCTACTCCATACATTAGTTTTGGTTCGGATGCTTTTCTTGACCACCTTTTATTAACCACAGGTGGTTCATCCTTTTTTTTTGTTGACTGGAATAAATTTTTACTGAGCGTTATGAAATATCTGCTCAATTGTCTGCCACTGTCAGCCACTGACTTTCCCCTTAGTCTATTCTTTTAGCCTGTTTTGGACAACTCTTCCTTCATACCTCTGTAATGGCCTCTATTTTAGTTAAGAACATTGGTTTCAGATCAGAGTTAATCTTCCTCAAACTGCTTTTGAAATTGTGCAATGTTGTGGACGCTATTGCCTAGAGAATCCTTAACTACAAGATCTCTTAATAGTTCTACCACATTATAATCTCATTGTACATTAATGGATCTAAAATATCCTGTTCCTGGTTAGCTTCTGCAATATATTCTCTAAGAAGTGATCGCTGAGACTAGAAATTTGACTTTGACACCACCCTTGCACATATGAATTGTCCAGTCAATATGCAGATACAAATCACCTATGACCATTGTTATGCTCTTCTTACATTATTTGCTGACTTATACTTTATCCTACAGTGTGGCAACTCTTTGGGAGTTCATCATGTCTTTCACTTGGCATTCTTGATTCCACATTATGATCTATTATGCCTGCATCATTATTCACCAGAGCATCATGGACATCTTTTATTAACAAAGTCACCCACCTCCTTTTTCTTTTTACCTATTCTTCTGGGATATCAAATACCTTTTTGAATATTAAGTTACCAGTCTTGGTGACCATGTAACCGCGTCCCTGTATTAGTCATCAAGTCCTATTCATTTATTTCATTTGGTTCTGTCAAGTCATGTATCTTGCTACAAATTCTATGTGCATTCAGGTCAAGGGCCTTAAGCTTTGATTTTTCTATAACCATTATTACTACCTCTAGCCCTAATGTCTGCTGCAGTCTTCTGCATATATTTTCTACCCCTTCAATCACACTTTGATTATTGCTTCTGTCTTTACTACTTCTGCTCTCGTGTTTATTTTTGAATTATTTTTAAACATCCTTCATTTGAAACCTTCTGTCTCACCTTCCCCACCCATGGAGAAGTAGGCCATTCAGCCCTTCAAGCCAGCTCCACCATTCAATAAAAATCATATTGAATGGGGACTGGCTGATCATCCAACTCAGTCCCCTGTTTCTCCTTTCTCCCCATGCCATCTGATTGCTCTAGCCCTAACAGCTATATCTAACTTTCTCTTGAAAACATTTATTGTGTTGGCCTCAACTGCTTTCTATGGCAGAGAATTCCACGTGTATCCCATCTCATCCTTTCCTTTTCTCAACTAACTAAATTCGACCATTTGTTTGCAATCTCACCTGCTGGCCAAGTTGTTTAAGAGACTGCAGCATGTTTAAATGAGACCCTTCTGATTACATCATCATAACATAGAATCATAACATTATTACAGCACAGTCAGAAGCCCTTCACCCATCATGTCCGTGGCTGTTGTTCACTGAGTTTCCCGTATGGGGCTGCCGTGCTTGTCCCTGCCTTCTAAAAATGCTCGTGGCCTAAAGCATGAGTATCATTTCAACAAATAACTGCTAGTTAATAGCCTGTGCAGAATACCTGCAATAAAGTGATTCATCATGCAAATCAACCTTCCATCCACTGACTCCATCTACTCTTCTCGTTGCTTCAAGAAGGCAGACAACATAATCAAAGACACCCCCCATCCCCACCCTGGTTATACTCTCATCCGCCCTCCTCTGTCAGGCAGAAGAAACAGAGGTTGAACACATGAATGAATAGATTGAAGAACATCTTCCTTGGTGTTATTAGACTTCTGAATGGAATTCTCAAATTTTAAATTTAATGTTGATCTCGTTCTTTGTGCACTCTCTCTATAGCTGTAACATTGTATTCCTCATTCTGTTCTGTTATCCTTATGCACTTTGTATGGTATGATCTGCATGCAAAACAAAACTTTTCACTATACTTAGGTACCTGTGACAATAATAAATCACAAACACCTTATGAACTATCATTTTAAAAGTATTTAGGATTAATGCTCAAAAATCATTCTCAAGAAGATCATTATATTTTAAAGTTTTTTTGTCCCCCCACATTGAATATTTTGTTCAGTATCACAAGTTCAGCTTTGTATTGTGTAGGACAGATAATTCAATCAAGAACCATTGGAATTCCACAATGCGAAGGAAAGTTGAGCAGGAAGGATACCTGCAGGAGGCACCCAAATGTGACTTGCTTCCAAGCATCCAGCAACAGAAAGTAGCATCTCGGACACCTCTGAACACAGTGCAGTTCCAGAACCAGTTTTTCATTCCTGTGTCAACACAAGTAAATTTAAAAAAAAACTTGAGCAATTAATCTATTCAAATTAAATGGTATTATTTAATGCTGGCTTTAATTTTGATTCTTGAATAGACTTGAAATTGAGATAAATTGTCTTTGTTAAGGCCCTTAGACACCAGTACTTAGGTACAGAAGAATCTTGCACAGAAAATACCACAACAGGTTTTACTCAAGTAAGAAACTGACTTTTTTCTTTCATGTGATCTAAATGAGGTTCAAGAATACATACTTTTGGAGCTGTCTGGTTCTTAGTTTGTGTACTTCTGTCGGTATTCAGGCATTGTCAAAACATATTCTATGATTTAACCTTAGACATTTTTAAAAAATATATTTCTGTTCTGTTTGTCATGTAACAATGCATTGTGCTTTATCTATTCAAATTGTATCCTGTTCTGTATTGGTTATCCATGATAACTCATGCTATGTTTATGTATTCAGAAATGTATTTTCAAAGCTCACTTTTTCTACTTTAATGTAAGCAACTTACTGAGGATGCTAGAGATCTGAAATAAGAACAAAAAGTGCTGGAAAAACTCAGCATCTGCTTTAATTTACAATTCTATCAACCTGGAACATTTTGCGATTTCTGGTTTCTTTTAATGATCAAAATAATTTGCATCTGCACAAAGTTGCTATTGCTGTTTTGTTGACCAGGGCACTGAGGCTGTCCAATAATTGAAATAAATGTTCACAGTAAAAAATCTTTTATTGCCATTTGATTGGTTAATCATGTTTAAAAAATCATATTCATGTGTGATACCAGAATTTAACAGGTGTGTTATCATTGATAACCTTGCAATAGTTCATGCACTTGAATGAAAGAGTAAACCTCATATCTTCGTGTCTCTTTTCCTGTCACTCCTTGTTTTGTTCTTTTCCTTTTTTTTGTTCTCCTGTTACATGTTCATTTCAGCAACCATATGTTGATGACGATCCTGATAAAGAACAAAGAATAAGGGAACTTGAACTCCTCCTAATGTCAGCCGAGAATGAAGTCAGAAGAAAACGATCAGGAGCTGTAAGGATTCTGTGCACTGACAACTTTTAGATTGCTTAGCTCTTTCATCTTAGACTTGCCATTCCATCTCTGCTTTTTCTTATTTTAGCTTTTCATTGTGCTGCTATGATTCCACTAACATCTAGAGTCATATTTTAGAAATTAGCATACATTGAAAAATAGCATATTTATGCCATAATGCAGTTAGAAGCTTTTTGTTTTGATAAATATACATCCTTTAGGATTTATGCATTATGATTCAGTGCAGATTTTCTAAAATTATTTGAATTGAAATTGAGAGTTCCTATTGACTTGTATTACTTGAAAACAGTATATTTTTAAATTATACAATGCTCAGTCCAATTTCTTGGTTATGCCGATGCTGAGAAAAAAGCATGTTTGGAGGTTAAGGTAATTTGTTCTTGAGCTCTGGAAGTTAACTTTTTGATTTAAAAATCGAGGAAGGGTACCACAGCAACATCTTTAAAATATAACTAAGCATCCATATTGAAATTTGATGTGGTGAAACCTGAGACCGAGTACAATTTAAAAAAAACAGAATCATAGAATAGACTCGTTGACTCTGTGCAGTGTGGAAGCGGGCTATTTGGCCCATCAAGTCCATACCAACCCTCTGAAGAGCATTCATTACCCATCCTATCCTTGCAACGCTGAATTTCCCATGGCTAATCCACCTAACCTTAACATCCCTGGAAACAATTGGCAATTTAATGTAGCCAATTCCCCTAACCTGCACATCTTTGGACCTTGGGAGGAAACCGAGGCACCCAGAGGAAACCCACACAGACGCATGGAGAATGTGTAAATTCCACAAACAGTCGCCTGAGGCTGAAATCTAACCCGACTCCCTGGTGCTTTGAGGCAGCAGTGCAAACTACTGGGTCACCGTGCGGCTTCATACTGTGTACTAAATGTGAGTGTGAAGTATTCAGGAAAGAAGGAAGAAGAAAATTATGTTATTGACTAAAGACCATCCTCATTTTGGAAAAGGCGGTTGTCCTTGAGTGCTCAGGGCCATGATCAATTTGATGAAAATTAAGGAACACTTGAAGGCACCATTACACGACTGCATGCGTCTTTATACCACCAATGAGCGGGAAAGGTATAGAGAAACCAGGGAAGTTAAGGATAGCATCAGACTGGAAAAAATAAAGAGAGAAGCTGAAGTGAAATTGGCCCCTGAGAAAATGAGGCTGGGGAATACTAATGGGGCATCAGGAAATGGCAGAGGAATTGATTCAATACTTTTCATCAGTCTTCACAGCATCCCAAAATTGTTGAACATTCAAGGGACAAAAGGACAGGAAATAAATATGATAACTAATTCTGGAGAAAAAGTGCAAGAGAAGCTAAAAGGGCTAAAGACCAATACATCCCCTGAACCTGGCGGAATGCATCCTAAGATATTAAGCAAAGTAGTCAGAGATGGAGGATACACTGGTAGTAATCTTCCAGGAATCCTTAGGGTGTGGAGAAGTTCCAGAGAATTGGAAAACTGTCAGTTCCAAGGTAATATCTTTCACTAAAAAGAAATGTAGACAAAGAAAATGGATAACTGTAGGCCAGTTAGGCCCACATCTGTTAATGGGGAAAACGTTAGAATCTATTCGAAAGGATTTAATAGCAGAACATTTATAAATAAATGGTCTGATCAAGTGATGTCAGCATGACAAATTTACTAAAATTCTTGGAGGTAACAAGCTGGATAGTTGAGGGGGAAGCAGTGAATGTAATATGTTTGGATTTTAAGAAGGTGTTTGATAACATAACATATATCAGGCTGCTTCATAAGATTGGTCCAGGGTGTTGTAGGTTGTGTTAGCACAATTAGAAGGTTGGCTATGAATAAAGACTGAGTTGGGATAAGGAGAACACTTACAGCCTGGCAACCTATAATTAGTGCTTTGTCATAAGGATCATTTTCTTGAGCCACAATTATTTGTAATATGTACTAATGGCATGGATGAGGAAAGTAAATTTACTATAACCAAGTTTGAGGATGACACAAAGATAGGTGGAAAGGCAAGTGGTAAAGATGACATAGTCTGCAGAGGGATATAGATGGGTTAAGCGCGTAGCCAAAAAACTCGACAGATGGAATGTAATGTGGTGAAGTGTGACATTATGCATTTTGGCAGGAAGAAGGATGAACTGAATATTATTTAAATGGAGAATGCCTGCAGAAAGCTATTGAAGAGAGGGATTTGGGAGTCCATGAATCTCTCAAAGCTAGCATCCAAGTTCAACCAGTCATAGGGAAGGCAAATGGAATGTTGGCATTTATTCTGAAGGGAATGTAATACAAAAGCAGGGAGGTTTTGATAAAGCCATACAAAGCGCTAGTAGAACCACAGCTGGAATACTGTGAATAGTTTTGGAATACTGTGAACAGTCGTCTAAGGAAAGACATATATTTGCTTTGGAGGCACTCCAGAAAAGGTTCACTAGGTTGGTACCAGGGAGTATCTTATGAAGAGAGGTTGAGTAGATTGGGCCTGTATTTGGAATATAGAAGAATGAGAGGGGATCTAATTGAAGCATACAGCATTCTTTGAAAACTTCACAGAGTAGATGTGGAAAGGTTGTTTCCCCTTGTGGATCAGTCAAGGACCAGAGGGCATAACCTCAGAATAAGGAATCGCACATTTAAGAGACTGGTGAGGAATTTCTTATAAATATTGTGAATCTGTGGAATTCTTTATCATAGAAGGCTTTTGAGGCTGTGTTCTTGAATATATTCAAGGTTGAGCTAGACAAATTTTTAATCAGTAAGAGAATCAAAGTTTATGGGGAAAAGGCAGAAAATTGGAATTGAGGATTATCAGGTCAGCCATGATCTGATTGATTGACAATACAGACTCAATGGACTGGATGGCCTAATTCTGCTCGTATGTCTTATTGTTTAGGAACAAATTTGCAGGGAAGTTACAAAAATGTAATACCTAACTTTAGAACTGCATAGTTATATTAATCTATTCTAATGTAGACTGGGATAGTACCAATGTAACGGGCAGAAAGGGGAAAGACTTTCTAATGTGTTCAGGAGAATATTATTAATTAGTATATTTCTAGCCTAATGAGAAGAAACTTTGCCCATTCTGAATCTGGGGAAAAGATTGGATCAAGTGATAGTAAGCAAAGCGTTTAGGAAACAGTAATCATAATTACATGGTTAGCTTAGCGATGAAAAAGAACAAGGAAAAATACTGAATTATTGGACCGCCAATTTCTAGTAAGAACTGATCTGACTCTCATAAATTGAAATTGGAGATTGTTAGGCAGAGCTATGATGGAATTGTGTGCTGCCTTTAAGAAGTTGACGGTGATGGAGTTGATGCAGTTAGGGCATATCCCAACAAGGGAAAAATGTAGGAAACCAAAGCTAGAGCTCCGTGAATACTGAAAGAGATGTTGAGCAAGATGGAGCTAAAAAATAGCGTATTCCACAGATGTTAAGTAGATAAGCCAAAGAGGGGCTCAATGTAGGAAGTTCTGTTGGGATGTGAGAAAAGTGGTGATGTCTTAATACTGACAACTAACATAAAAGGAAATGCATGTCTTATATAGATGTATAGAGATTAAAAGGGCAGTAATAGCAGGGTTGTGTTGTTTAGGAATAAATGAGAGGAGCTATTGTGGAATCATCTATCGTTACCAAGGAGCAAGATGTTGCCAAAATCAAAATGAGGTGGTAGTTTGTTGACATTACTGATTGGGCTAAAATATGGTAGAGATGATGTGATAGAGTTAGGCTGTATTTACAGTTTTAAAGTTACCAAAAGAAGGATAGTGGCAGCATGGTAGTGATGTTAGCTATAATACAAGAAAATGGGTAATAGTAAATGATTTGTTTTTCCAGCTGGAGGAAGATAGGCAATGGGTTCCTCAGGATTCTATACTCAGAAAACTGCTTTTCTTGAATTGTATTATTGACTTGATGGGGCAGGCACAATTTTAATAGATGCAAATATTGTGAACTATGACGAGGATCACCAGAAGACAGAAATTCATTGTGACAGGCAGCAATTTGCTGCCTCTGCAAGCAATGCCCACAGCCTATTCAAGATTTTATTTTAAAACAACTGAAAGAATGACTTCTGTGGCAAGGGAATACATTTTTAGTGGAGGCTGAAGGCAATAAATTTGGAGGAAATTTCAGCTCCTCCAGTACTGAATGCTGGAGAAGCAATGGAGTTGGTGAGATAGAGCAGAATGTCAAACATGTAAAAATTTGGGTTTTGGTAATGTTGATGAGGGGTAGCATTTGGTGGGAAATAGGAGAGATCAATGATAGATTCTTGGCAGACCCAGATTCAAACTTGGGAAATTGGAACCTTCATTCATTGTGCCTAAATATTAGAATAGTAGTCAAGCCATATTATACAATTAAAATCTCAATTGAGAGTGCAGGAAAAACAAACCATTGCAGATGACACTCTGACTACTGTTGTTAGAACCAGGCATATGCAGTCCCACCTTGCTGGATGATGGTAGAGAAGTCAGTGGTGGAGTATGGTGTGATCAGTCATATCAAATACTATAGGAGAAAGTGAGGACTGCAGATGCTGGAGATCAGAGCTGAAAATGTGTTGCTGGAAAACGCAGCAGGTCAGGAGCATCCAAGGAGCAGGAGATTCGATGTTTCGGGCATGAGCCCTTCTTCAGGAAGGGCTCTTCTTCATTCCTGAAGAAGGGCTCATGCACGAAACGTCGATTATCAAAGACTACAGCCAAGCGGAGGAGGAAGAGGAGGAGGAACGCAAATTAACTTTTGTCATAGTTACATGCTGTTTGCTAGTAGTGATGATGATTACTTAAACAAATTGTATGATCTAAATTCTGAAGTAAGTAGTTCAAAGGTGAAAAATGATAGATTTACGATTTGGACATCATATCAATATATTCACATTATATAATTGGATGTACAGGTCTTCACGTAAGATTGAACTTGCTGTAATTACAGATGCTTTTTAGAAACTGGTTGTCTCTTGACAATCGCTAAGTGGCCATTTAAAAGTGCCTGCTTTCAGATGTTATCATTTGAATGTAAAACTGAAAAGCAGCATATGCCAAGTGTTGCATCTTTCACACATTTGTGGAAATGCAGATGACTCCACAAAGATTACACTTGGCAACTGTACCCTTGGCAAGGCTGGTTGATGTTATACGAATCAATGAGGAATGCTCATGAAGGAGTCTGACACTCTATATTACAAAAAGAATAAGACAAAATCTTACACAACGTTTGTTAGTATTTATTGGCAATTTTATCCTGTATATTTGATAGCTGCTTTTGGAGATTTGTTAGGTGTGCTTAAAAGATCATTTTGGTTTATCCTGAAATGACTGTGTCAAGTTTTTTTATTTATTAGTTTTCAATTCAAACTTGGGAAATTGGAACCAATCATTGTGCCTGAATATTAGAATTGTAGTCAAGCTATATTACACAGTTAAGAAATTTTTAGTCTTTAATTTAAGAAAAAATTTGATGAAAGGAGCGGTTCATGTGGCTTTAAAAATTATTTCAGTGTATGTTTAATATTTCTACAGGTCTGTCTGAAATTGTGACCAGAGAAACAGTAGAACGTTTCAAATATCATGGAGGCAGCTGTTAAGGACTTAAAATAGTTTATGTTCAACTGTATCACATTCAAATTATATTTATTGAAATTCAGCTTTATAGTTTCAGTGGTCATTCTAACTAAATATTTGTAAGCAAAATCGTGCTTTGTAATGAAATAGAAGTGTTTAGGATTTGCATTAATTCTATCAACAGTGTGTCATTAATCTGTTAGATTTTGATGGCTGTTCCTAACTCTGTTAAATATGGAGTATTTTGGCGTGATGAAATCTATTTTGGTGTTTTGGCCATAATACATCAATAATTGTTTCTACAAAATCTAAGAGCAATTTGGTTTAAATAGAGTTCTGAACTTCAGTGTGTTTACTTTAGAGTAAACTGCTTTTTGTTTAATTGTTTTTAGTCACAAGAAACTGCTGATTTCACCTGCTGGTCAAGAAGTCTTTTTGGTGATGAAAGTTTATCTAGTACGTTGAGTAGCCTGGAGGATAAAGCAAGTGAAATCTGTACCAAGGAGCAGCTCCAGGAGACTAGCACACCAGTACAACAGGCATCCCTGAACCGTTTTCTTGTACAGGAGGAGAATTCAGTCCTCAATACACTGCATTCAATTCCTGACTTTACTAAGACTTTTGAGCTAATTGAAGCGGTAAGTTTGTCACCTCTTATCATTACATGTACTAAAAAATAATTAACTTTGGTATATAATTAATAATGGTACTTACCAATGGTTTGGAAAAGCGCAGCAGGTCAGGCAGCATCCAAAGAGCAGGAGAATCGACGTTTCGGGCATGAGCCCTTCTCCAGGAATAGGCTCATGCCCGAAACATCGATTCTCCTGCTCTTTGGATGCTGCCTGACCTGCTGCGCTTTTCCAGCAGCACATTTTCAGCTCTGATCTCCAGCATCTGCAGTCGTCACTTTCTCCTTACCAATGGTTTGCCCATTTAAGTTTTAATTTACCATTTCCATATGTATAATGCATAGATTGCTTGGCTTGTGTAGTTTTTTTTTAGTTTCCATATCTGCATTAAAATAGCACTACCTACTTAAATCTATCTTCAAAATTTTCTTAATTTAGAGTTTTTTTAATTGTATTTTATGTTCACTTTTCTTTGTTTTCTGTATTTTTGAGGTTGGGGTGTTTACTTACCAATCTCCTTTTAATGGTATTTTATGAACAATCTTATAGCCTGAATTAGTTTAGTAAAAGCTTTAAAGTTACAGCCAGAGAAATTATAGCCATTATTGTATCACTGCCAATATTGACAGCTTTGTGTGTTCCTATTATGTCAATGGCGATCTCTACAGTAAAAATGAGGTTTTCTAAAGTGACAAGGCATTTTGTGCTGGTTATTGTGTACAAGCAACAAGAAGAATGACCAGGTTATTGCATGAACTAGGCAAGGATTTGAATCGTAAGAATTTAGAAGCCAGCTCCTCGGATACCTGATGATGGGATGAAACCACAATTGTAGCCACGGAGAGGTGGCAGCAGCTGAGTGAAGAGATGTAGTGACAAGCTATTTCAAACCAATGGAAACTAAAGAAACTAGGGAAGGGAGGGGTGATGATTACTTGGCGATAAGTGAAGGATCCTTCAAGTGCAGGAACAAATGAGCTGTAAAGGAGAATTTGTCTTAACTCCGGTTGTTTAGAGAGTTACATTTTCTGATGCATAGCTGCCAAAAATTCTGAAAAGCTGTAAAAATTCTGTTCATTCATATGTTGTGCCATTTCTTACCATGATTTCTTTAAAACCACTTTACATGAGGGAAAGAAGTCATTTTGTCATGAAATCACTCTGTCACCATCGATGGAATCCATCTTGATTCCCCTAGATAACTGCAGTTTTACTGGTTTAACACAAATGACACTTGCCCATTTAAGCTGCTGCAGAATCTTCTCTCGCAGAAGTGCCAGATTTCTCATCTCGTGATTAGCCTACAAGAGGAAATTTTAATACTGCCAGCCTAGCTGATGCATGCAATTCATGAGAAACCTGATTAATTAAGTCAAATGAAATCAAAATAACTTCAAATATTGGAAATCTGAACCAAACTGAGAATGCTGGAGAAACCTAGTTGGCAAGAAACATCTACAGAAAGAATAAGAGTTAACATTTTGTGTCCCTTGATTCTATTTTGGCTCTGAATAAGAGTTGGACTGGATTTAAAACATTTAACTGTTTCTCATTCCACAAATGTTGCCAGACTTGCTGAGGTTTCTCCAGCATCCTGTGTGTTTGTTTCTGACAAATTCATTCACTTGGGCAACTGTTTCCCTTGCTCCCCTACCTCCTGCTGGTCTTACACCTGAAAAACTAAAATTACACTAATGTTAGAAAAGTATGAGGCAAACTGTGAAATAAAAATTGAACCATTTACAGTGTCAGGTAAGCACTCATTTAAAAGTAGATAAACTGGCTATCACAGCAATAGATTCAAATAAATGTGTAATCTTGTTGTTCATATATATTAAACTCCAATGACTAACACTTCTTTTCGGAAATAAATTTTATACTTGCTTTATTGTACTTCTGTTTTCCTTTTAAGAGTTTTATTGTTGTGATCTATTGTATATGCAACCTGAAGATTCTAAATTTGGGTATGCTGACTTTAACTTTATTTTATCACCAACAGACTTCCGTCTTCAGTACTAATGTAGAACTAAACAACTACTGTAACCATAACAATAGAATATGATGACATCAATCTACTTGTATTCAAACTGCATCAACCTTCTTTCTCTCCAGTTCACATCTACCAATAAAAGGACTTGGCTGATCCATAAAGTTGTAGGTTTTAGGAATGCTAATTTAAAAAAAGATTGTATATCCTGCACCATATTTGATCATCATAGTGCTGATGTCTACACTTGAATTATGATGATTTATTTTATTGTAAATTTCGCCAGTAACAAGTTCGTTTTCCCTTTCTTTCAGGATTCTGTAGTGTGGAATGAGTTAACAAACTTTGACTTCTCTGAAGCAAATGAAAAGACACCTGCTAAACAGACTCCAGCTAAATTTGAACGCTTACAGCACAGAAGTGGAATAGGTTATCGCTTTGATGGCCATGCCATTTCAGATCTGAGCAGAAGTACCTGCAGTAACAGCAGTGGGCAGGGTGAACTCATTCCGATAACATCCCCTATCGTTGCTAAATTCAGTACACCACCAACCATACTGAGGAGGAAAAGGAGACTTCGCCTTGGCCCATCTCCGTCCAGTGATTGTAACAGTGTTTCTTTCATGGACAATAGCACAACAAGCCCAAAAAGTACTCCAGTAAAAACACTGCCCTTTTCTCCTTCTCAGGTAAAAATCTCATAACTATTTTACTAAGCAGAAATTATCTTAATGTGAGAAGTAGGAATAGAAGTAAGCCATTTGACTTGCCAAGTCTCCTCTATCTTTCAGTATGCTCATGGCTGATTTGCTAATCACCAACTCCACTTCCTTGTCTTTTCTCCATAACCATTGATTCCTTTACTGTATTAAAACTTTGTCTAGCTCAGCCTTGAGTAAACCTAACCGCCCAGCCTCTTCAGCTTTCTGCAGTAAAGAATTCTACAGGTTCACTATTCTGAGAGAAGAAATTCCTGTCCTAAACTGGAACTGTTTACTTTGTAATTATGTCCTCTGGTCCTAGATTTGCCTGCAAGGGGAAACAACCACTCAGCATCCAGCCTGTCAAGCCCCCTAAGAATCTTGCTTCTTTCAGTAAGTTTTCCCCTCATTCTTTTAGACTCAAGTGAGCAAAGGCCCAACCTACTCAACTCCTCCTCATAAAATCCCTCCATACCCAGGATCAATCTAGTGAACCTTCTGCATTGTTTCCAATATCAGTACATTTTTCCTTAGTTTCCTCAAGTTGATTCTATCCTTAACTTTCTTGGTTAACCATGATTTGTTTGAAGCCTTCCAATGAACTATTCTTTTAAATGTCTGCGAGTGTTAATCAATCATCTTTTCTGCTAAACGCTGTCTGTCTTTTTGAAGTTTAATATCCCTGAATATTCATTTCCCAGCTTTGATCTCCTTGGAACCATGTCTCTAATGGCTGTAAGATCACACCTAATATTCGTTATTTGTGCCAATGATACATTTTGTTTATTTTGTTCCAAATACTAGGTGCATTTCAGGGAAAAGAAATTTAATTTGCATTTTCTTAACCACTTTTGATCCTTATTACTGCTGTTTCTCAATGTTCATATACTGTATCAGTTCCTGTCACATTTTGGATCTCATTATTCAACAGCTGCCCTGCATTGCTGCCATATCCTTTTGCTATGTATATCTATATCCACCTACCTTTTTTGTTGTTTTTAGTTTTTTTGCATTGTTCATGTTTTGCCGAGGCAACTTTTAAGATTAGGAAATCTTTAGCCAAGTAAGGAAAAAAGATTATGCATATTTACTAATACTTGAGAGATTGCTGTCAGATGCAATGAATGTTTAATCTTTAGAATTTTGCAAAAAGAACTACATGAATGTTATCAGGTCAAAAGCTTTAGAAAATGAATTTGTGGGTTTTGACTGCAACATGAATTCAAAAAAGCATGTAGGCTAGATATCCTTTTACTTGAAACTTGATTTGATTGCAATTTAAAAAATAAAATTTCTGGAAATACTTCTGCACTGGAAACATTTAAACTGAAAACTTTAACTTTGTTAATATATCTGTTTTAATGTTCATAGATCCTGATTTAACTGCTGCACACTTCCAGCATTTGTTCCTGATTTTAATCTGTAATTGTCATAATTGGAGCATTTTGTAAATATTAAATCACTAAACCTCAGTATCAAATTTGTTGTTTTATTTCCTGCTCTGAAAACAGTTTTTTAACATCTGCTCCGGCAATGACCATCTGAGTCTTGATAATCCAGCACTTACTTCAACTCCTGTCTGTGGACAAAAAGTTCTGGTCACAACTCCGCTGCGCAAAGACCAAACACCTCGGGTTCAAAAGGAAAATGCAGGGTGAGTGATTACAGTCTATCCCTCTTCCAAATAGATAAGTAATATTTGGGAAAACTATAACTGTTAAAGGTTATGTCTACATCAAACAGTCTTCTGTAAAACCTTGCAATCGTAGTTTAATGCTGTATATAAGTAATCATATGATCTTTAGAACATATGAATAATATTCAAGGATATGATCCCTGGTTATGAGAATACTGGTAAAAGTTGGTTCTTTATGATCCGGTTTGATAGACTATTATCTTCTGAGGATTGGAGTGCGTGGATGAACAACATAAAGGCACAATTCCAGGGTTAACTTGAAGCATCCAAAAAATTAACTTTATTGCTCTCAAGCAAGCTCTTGCTCTCTCATTCTTTTATTTACATATGTAATCACTTAGACTCTAACATTCAGGATTTAACTGGAGGCAAATATCTTTCAGCTAACGGGTTAACTGCATTGTAAACAGCTGATGTGGTCAAGACAGTATCCAGCTGGATTGTTAACATTTGGGTCACCAAGTCATCAAATCCCTCCAAAGGAGGCAAAGGATTCCTATTTTTTACTTTCAATGATATAGCCTTGGAAAGCTCCCAAAGCCTCACTGTCTTGATTGCCTCAACATCTTGGTAGTGCAATCTGTTCTCTGGAGAGAGATCACCAGGACGGCTGAGTCTGCTTCCAAACATCTAATTACCTATCCAATTTCAGCTTTTATCAACAGCCAGCTTCACATAATCTTCCACTCAATTTCTCTGTGCTCCAATTTTTCTCAGCTGCGTGAAACAAATATTGTTTATGCTAAACCTTAACCTCACTTTTTGGTTAGTTATCCCTCAATTACAATTTGTTCTTTGATCTAATGAAGTAAATAGAGATGTTGCAACTTTTGCAAGTTCACTGAATGCTTTTAGCAAATGTAGCTTTTGCTCCCAAAAGAAGCAATCTCTTGCCTCAATATGAAATGTATATCTGGCTGGATGAAAGCCCTTTGGAATGGATATTGTCTCTTTAATCTGGATCTTTCTGGACCCATTCCCTCTGCCCTGTCAAATGACATGTTGCTGATTGGAAGAGAGTTACTGGTGCTCATAAGGAACAGCAGAAGCTGCATAAAAAACTTCTCTGCAGCAGTAGAAGGTTGTTAGCAGGGAAGTGCAGGCCCAAACTGTCCAAGTCTAAGACGGGTCAAAAAACTTTTAAGGCTGTAAAAACTGTCTCTTTGGATAAGGATTATGGACACCAGATTTCCACTTAAACAAAGAAGCAGCAGTATGATCCTATACAGACTTTCCTACCTGTCAATTTCACAGACATTCATTGACCACTGCCCTTTCATCCTGTTGAGTTGAAAAGGTTTTCACAGCCCGGGAAACCTGTAGAAACTGAAATCCTAGGTAAATGGCAGAAGTAATTCGCTCTTTACATATTTCAGTTGGAGATCCAACATCTCAACTGAGGTTCCCCATTAAATAACATGTTGCTTTACCCACATTTTACCTCTCCACTCAAACCCAACCCTTGCCAGTTAAAATTCTTTCCAGTAATTGTGCAGATGGAGGAGTTGTTAAAGTTGTGGCAACAGGTATAGATCAAAAAGTGCCTAATCTGTCAAAGGTGACATTCCCTATGATTTGAAAGATGGAGGAGCTCACTTAGTTATGTCCATGTTGTTTTTAAGGAGCAATGAATAAGTATAGAAAAATTGTGATATCTTGCAAAAGCGTAGTAAACTGAACCCATGGATGATGAAACCTACTTAGCATCATTTCCTAATCAGCTTGCCTCCTTACTCTGCTTTACAGGGGCTGCTGTACATTTATTTTTTGAGTTTAGTACTTTCTATTGTGGATTTGATTTTTTTTTAAAGCAATGAATCTTCCCCAGTTGTCATTGTGCATTCGTTGTAATGTGTTGGACTCTGTGACAAAGAGAAAAAAGTTATTGGCTGTGAATGACTTGAAAACTTCCTATATATATATCATGCATGACATGGTAAGAATTGCAGGAGTTGGAGAGTCTTGATCCTTTTAATGAAGTCTTTATGGTTGGAAAAGTCAGTTAGGAGAATGGTTTTGAGTAAAGACAGTACTTGGGTGATTGGAGAAGTTGTTTGCAGAAGTTGGTCTTGCTAATTTCTACCTGCTCCAATAGAAAATATATAATTGTTAGAGACATGACCAAAACTTTGTCGCAGAAAGTGGGTGTGAGCTTCAATCAGGCACTTTGCACTATTCTCCTATGAGGCTGTTGGCTCTTAGCTGTCAGCTGTTTGTCAGATGGTCTGTCGCAGGTCCTTACTTCCCCCAGCACTGTGACCACAGATACATTAAAATATCTGGAGCTCCTTTGAGCAGCTAACATCTGAGGTTGTTGCTGCTTTCACCATTTTGTTGGAAAGCACTTTAATGGACTTTAGTTTTGCATGGCTGCATCAGAAATCTGTTTCATTGCCTTCTGCTGGTAAGCAGCTGAACGGCAGTCAGCAATCTTCAAACCGTCTATGTTACCAGGAAGTGTTCTGTGAAAGAATTGTCATGCATTACTAGGGTTTTACATTGGGCCTCAACATTATTCTGATTGAAAACCCACCAATTGGAGGAGAAATTTAATCCATCTGATTAGGTGTAATTAATACATATAAACTCTTGGTAAAATTGTAGAATGATGCAGTTGACCCTCTTGTGTCACGTTCCCAGTGTCCCCACCTCTGGACCAGGATATATATAGGTTTTTTTGTTTGTATTGTTGGTTTTAAAGTAATATGTTCTGCTGAAGTGGAAATAATTACCAGCAATGTATAAGATGCTTGATGTTACCATTAGAAAATCTAATTATCCTTTCAAAATAAATAATTAACTGCAGGCAATGGACCCTTGCAATATCAGCAAGTGAGCCATTCCCTCAGTACTGCATTGGAGTAATCATGTGTTTCATTTATAATGTAGATGGAGGCTTTAGTGGGTTCTCCCTTGAGCAGACATAGAGCAATTTATGGACACTGCTTAGGAGGAGTGGATAAAAGATGTATGATTGTTATTCTTATTTGATTGGAAACTTTACATCTATAATTTAACTGTACAAATATCCTACTGAATTTTGCTCCATACTTCACACTGTACTTTGTTTCTTGTAGTTTCAGGACTCCCACAATAAGGCGAACGGTTTTGGACAGCACACCAAGGACCCCTACACCCTTTAAGAATGCACTGGCTGCTCAAGAAAAGAAATATGGGCCTCTGAAAATGGTGGTAAGTGCAGTATTGCAGATCAGAGGTTGCTGGCTTAATTCTGGGCAACAGTTTGTCTGTCTTGAGATTTTTGTCTTTTGTTGTTCCATTCTGCTGTCCATTTTTATCCACTTCATGGAGCATCTTTGTGTATATGTCTGAATATTAGCATCCTTGGGTCTGTGCAATATTGCCATCATCAAATGGAATACAGCACAAACCCTATCAACCTCAGTAGTTATGACAAGATACGGCAGCTAAAACTATTTCCTTCAAAGTAAATTTAGAACTTTAATATTAAAGATTTTTAAGGCAAAGGTAAGTAGACTCTTGTTTACCAAAAGGAATAACACATTGTTGAGGATATGGAGAGTTGAGGTTAAAATCAGATCAGCCATGATCATCATAAATGGCAGAGTAGGCTTAAAAGAAAGTGGCCTACTCATCTTTCTTGTTTATATGTTTATAATTGTGTATACATATATTATATAGTATAAATTATATATGGTTAACTGAAAACTGCACTTAATGATTTGGTCAGTATATTGTTTGCTGTTTGTTTCAACTGGTTCAGAGCAGCCACTTTATCAGCTAATGTTTTTAATGTAATAAGATGTCTCAAGACACTTCACAGGAACATTGAGCCAATTAAACACTCACCCACATAGGGGGAATGGGATTGCGTGATTAGCAAGAGAGGTTACTGAATGAGGTGGGTTTGGACAGAAGGGCTGCTAGTGAGTGGAGAATGATGGTTGAGCATGGAGTGCTGCTGAATATGTGAGCATTTGAGAAGCTGTCTTGTGAGCTTGTGAGAGTTTGGGGACATTGGCTTGTTAATGAGACTGTGCCTCAGTTTGGAATGTGGGACTGTTGCGTGCATGGGGTTGGAGAGGGGCTTGCTGGGTTAGTGTCTGGGGATTTGTGACGAGGGGCTGTGAAATGTGTGAGAGGGAAGCAGAGTTGCAAAGAGGGTTATATGTTGCAATATATGTGTACAGAAATGGGGGAGTATGGAAGAGAGGTTTTACTCAGTCTTCTGTCACCAGGGCATATGTAGAGATTTGCCTGAAATCTCATTATATAAAAGAAAACTTCTATCAAATAATTTAAAAACACACTTTCATAATCTGTCATATGTTGGGACCAATTGGCTAGATGAGTAGCATATGGTTTAGAATATGACCAGCCAGTTTTCTTCCTGTTCCAACTGAGGTAAACTTTGGAACCTACTTTTTTGCCCTATCCCAGAGACTGGAAGGCAGCAGTAAACCACCATTAACAGAAACTACAAGGAAGACAACCCAGGTTAAAAGCAGCACTGGACATTCACCTAAGGACGTGCATCAGGGCAGAACACATCAGATGAATATTTATAATGATCTAATACATGCAAATTTTAACTACATACTGCTGTTTTATTGGCGTTTTGTTTTTTTTATTTGGAATGGGGGGGTAGGGTTTTTATTTGGTGGAAAAGCAGGTTTGGCACATAGAGTTTGCATCCATTGGTGTTTGAAAGAATGATAGGTGACCTAATTGAAATACATAGGATTTTGTGGGGATTTCACAGGGTGGGTGCAGAAAAGATATTTCCTCTTATGGGAGGGATTAAAATATGAGGACAGAGTTTAAAAATAAGAGGGTGCCATTTAACATAGAAAAGAGCAGAATTGTTTTCTTGCAGAGGCTTGAGTTTTGTGAACTCTTCACCTCCGACAACGATGAAGGTAGTCATTGAATATTTTTAAGAACAAGGTAGTCAGATTCTTGACTAACAAGATTCAACAGTTATCAAAATGTCCAGAACCTTAGTCCCACTGCCTCCTCTTCACCATGGATATGCTACCCTTGATACATATCCATCCCCAATAAGGATTCTCCATTTTGGAGATAGCCATTGCATAACCCAAATGTTGCTTGACAGTCCAAGCCTGATAGTTGTCTAGAGCTGAAAAAAGTATTACTGGAAAAGCGCAGTAGGTCAGGCAGCATCCAAGGAACAGGAGAATCGACGTTTCGGGCATAAGCCCTTCTTCAGGAATAAGTCCAAGCTTGATAGACTGCTTCGTTTTCTGAGGCGGTGCAAACAGCTGAACAGTGATGATTGCACAATAAACATCCCCACTTCTGACCTTTCCCTGGAGGGAGAATCATTGATGAAGCAGCTAATGATGGTTGTGATTAGAGTGGTGCTGAAAAAGCACAGCAGTTCAGGCAGCATCCGAGGAGCAGTAAAATCGATGTTTTGGGCAAAAGCCCTTCATCAGGAATACAGGCAGAGAGCCTGAAGGGTGGTGAGGTAAATGAGAGAAGGGTGGGGACAAAGTAGCATAGAGTACAATAGGTGAGTGGGGGTGGGGATGAAGGTGATAGGTCAGGGGGAGGGTGGAGTGGATAGGTGGAAAAGATGATAGGCACATAGGACAAGTCCGGACAAGTCATGGGGACAGTGCTGAGCTGGAAGTTTGGAACTAGGGTGAGGTGGGGGAGGGGAAATGAGGAAACTGTTGAAGTCCACATTGATGCCCTGGGGTTGAAGTGTTCCGAAGCCGAAGATGAGGCGTTCTTCCTCCAGGCGTCTGGTGGTGTGGGAGTGGCGATGAAGAAGGCCCAGGACCTCCATGTCCTCGGCAGAGTGGGAGGGGAAGTTGAAATGTTGGGCCGCGGGGCAGTGTGGTTGATTGGTGTTCCCTAAAGCACTCTACTAGGAGGCGTCCAGTCTCCCCAATGTAGAGGAGACTGCAGCGGGAGCAGTGGATACAATAAATGATATTGGTGGATGTGCAGGTAAAACTTTGATGGATGTGGAAGGCTCCTTTAGGGCCTTGGATGGAGCTGAAGGAGGAGGTGTGGGCGCAGGTTTTGCAATTCCTGTGGTGGCAGGGGAAGGTGCCAGGATGGGAGGGTGGGTTGTTGGGAGGCGTGGACCTGACCATGTAGTCAGAGGGAACGGTCTTTGTGGAAAGTGGAAAGGGCTGGGAAGGGAAATATATCCCTGGTGGTGAGGTCCGTTTAGAGGTGGTGGAAATGTTGACCACCTGATGATGGTTGTGCCTAGTTTATTCCATTGGAGGAACTCCTGCAATGATATCCCGCAGCTGAAATGACTAATCTGCAGCAATCACAACCATCTTCCTTTGTGCTTGGTATAGCTTGAACCAGTGAGAGTTTCTCCCTTTGCCATGCCTCTGGAATTCAGCCATTTTGTCTATATTTGAACCATGGCTATAATGAGGTCAAGAGCTGAGTGAATCTGGAAGAACCCAAAATGAATGTCAGTGAGCAGGTCCTCTTAAACAGATGTAGCTTGATAGCAGTCTTTATGACCCCTTGATCACTTTATTGATGACCAACAGTCGACTGATGGGATGGTAATTGGCTGTTTATTGTGTGCAGGACATACCTAGATAACTTTCCACACTGCCAAGTATATACCAGTGCTGCAGCTTGGCTAGGAGAGCCTGCAGCCTCGGAACATGTCTATGTTACAGTTGCTGGACTATTGTCAGAGCCTGGAGCTTTTGCGGTGTCTGGTGGTATATTGGTTGGAGTGAATTAAATTGGCTGAAGACTGACATTTGAGGAGTAGGGACTTCAGAATGAGACTGACACCTAGTTGACACCTCTGGCTGAAGAGTGTTGCAAATGCTTCAGTCTTGTCTTTTGCACTAATATTTTAGGCTCCTTCATTGTTGAGAATGGGGATGTTTGTGGCACCATTTCCTCGGTGAGTTGCTTGAATTGTGAATGTTGGACGATAATTCATGTAGTTGGACTGAAGAGCTTTGATCTGACCTGTTGTTAGTGGTATGGGAACATAAGAACAAGGACAAGTCTGTCAGCTCTTTAAAATTATTCCATCGTTCTAGGTTATAGCTGATGTCTCCCTCGTATCTATCCTGTGCAATCCCCATAATGTTTTATGTTATTAGTAACTAGAAATCAATCCATGTCTTGAACCTCATGACGAAGCCTCCACAGTCCAGTGAGGTAGAGAATTCCAAAGTTCTATCACCACCGAGTGAAGATGTTCCTGCTGCTCTCAGTCCAAAATGGTTTGTCTTTTATCCTGAGACTTTGTTCCCTAGTTCTAAATCCCACCATCAAGAACACCTGTATGGCATAGTTTGGCATGTATATCATCATGTATTGCAGCTTCACTAAGTTGATACCTCATGCCTAGTGCTGCTCCTGGCCTGCCTTCCTGAGCTGCTCTTGAGCCAGGCTGAAAGACCCTGGCCTAAAAACATTTGCATTTGCCTCACACCATAAAAAGTGAAATAATTATATATCTTTCCAGTCTTTTGCCATTCTCAGAACGAATTGAAGCATTGCTTAACCAGGTGGCAGTTGTAGGTCAGTAAGAACAGGGATGATAGTTGCCTGAAATTTAGTGCATGTAGGCACATGAATAGCAGGATTTGGATGCCCCTGGTTTGCAGCATATGGAATATGGGAGGCTGGATAAATATTTAATGGGATAAATAAATCTTGAGGTAACAAAGACATGGAATGAGAGTTTAGCTATTTTCCTGCCAATTTCTTTAGTTTGGCTTGTTGCTGAATTTATCTTCCAAATAATGATTCTGTGGAGCTGCAGATGTTTCCAAAATAATTGGCTTTTGAGAACTTGCATTGTTAAAATTATTAAACTTGAAATTAATTATTACAACAAGAATGATCTTTTATCAAGAAATCAGTGAATTTTAACATCCAAAATGAAGTTTTAAAATTATTCTAAACTATAGTTCCAAATAGTTTAAAAAATTCAAATGTCTGCTGTTACAACAATGATAGGAGGATTGCACTGAGAGCAAGTTCCCCCTACTCCATCCATCACGCCAACAGTACAAGCTCATGTTGATAATCTACCATAATGGCCAAATGCTCCTGTTTACAACTACGAGCAGAAATTTTGGGGTGGGTTAGCTCAGTTAGCTGGTCGGCTGATTTGCAATGCAGAATGACACCAGCAATGCAGGGTCAGTTTCCCCAGTTGGCTAAGGTAACAACTAATGTCCTCCTTCTCAACTTCACACCCGCCTCCAGTTAAACTTATTACTCGTCATCTCTCTCTCTAATGAGAGAACAGCCTGTGGTACTTTGGGGCTGTGGATACTTTACCTTTACTATCAGAAATTAAAGAAGCATCCACCAGCCTTGTTTAATAAATTTTATTTTATTATGAACAAAACTTATTCTTGAAACAAGTGGCACACTCTCATTAACACCAAAACTATGATCTAAAATTAAAGGTGTCTTCTTAATCCCTCACACACCTTCACACAATATAAAAAGACAAGTTTCTGCAAAAATGTTTTTGTATAAAGAAAGACAAAAGGGCAACAACACCTGTGGGTCAAGGGGCTGGAAACAAGACATAATATATTCTTCTTTTGTTCACTTTCTCTTGTTGACAAAGTCAAATTACTGACAACCATAAATTGATCAATTTCCAGTTATGTTTGCAATCAATTTTAGTTCTAGTCTTTGATAATTGGTCATTCCTTCAGTTTGACCAGTATTTCCATCTATCAGGTTTCCAAGAACAACTTCTAAGAATCAGAATTACAGAAGAGAGTTGTTTAGCTCCAGGGACATTGTCTTTACTGTACTGATTTCAGCTACTATACAACGGAATTCCACGTTCAAAGACTGTTGTGGGCAACCATTACTGGAGGGGCCCTAGTCCTGTCAAAAATCAGGCATTGTTTAATAATTAAATCAATGAACCCCATCTCTTCTCTTTCCTCGAAAGCTTTGTTTGGCTATTTCTCCAGTCACTTAATTTATGGTAATCAAACAGTACACATTGAACGGTTTTTTGATTTGATTTATTGCTAAGTACAGTGAAAAGCTTTGTTTTGCAAGCAGTAGAGGCAGGTCAGAGCAAACAAGGACGTGCAAATCATAGAGCACTTAGAGCAAGGCATTAGTACAAAGTTATGGCTGCACAGGAGTTGTGCAAAGCAAGATCAACATTAGCAAGGTCAACATTATTTGAAGTTAGAGAGGTCCATTCAGCAGTTTAATAATAGTAAAGAAGTAGCTGTTCTTGAATCTGTTGGTGCGTATGCTCAAGCTTCTATATCTTCTGCCTGACGGAAGAGGTGGGAGGAGTCTTTGATGGCAGCCTTTCAGCAGCAGTTAGAAGTGTAAATAGAGTCTGTGATAGTCTGGGCTGTACCCACAACCTTTTCAAGTTTCTTAATGTCCTGGGCGGAGCAGTTTCCATACCAGGAAGTTATGCACCCAGATCGAATGCTTTCAGTGGAGCGTTTATAGAAGTTGGTGAGGGTTCTCATGGACATGCCGAATTTCTTAAGACATCTGAGGAAGAGGATTTGTTGCAACGAAGTAGGAGATCTAGGACAGATTTCAGTTATTGTCACTCCTAGGAACTTGACACTCGACCCTCTCCACCTCAGCTAGTGGCTTTGGTTCCAAGAATTCACTTGATAAAACCCATTTCAAACCAGAGACTATCCAAATAGTTGTTAATTCTCCCTTCAGTTGTTGTTTCTCCCTTCAGTTAACATTAAATGTAAATATGTATCCTCAACATAACATTTCATTTTGAATTGCAGAAAATGTAATCATTTCTTTGTCATCCTAGCCTCAGTCACTTGCACACTTAGAAGAGGATATTCGAGAGGTCTTGAAGAAAGAGACTGGTACTGACATATTACTTGGGGAAGGAATGGATCCCATCTTCAAAATCTGTGAGCAAGAGGTGCTAATAAAGTTTCTCCTTGTTCTTCTAACCTGAATATTTCCTGATTATGGTGATTCTGACTGCTGTGTAATTTTGTGGTATTCCTCTTCTGTTCTTTTTCCCCAAACCTAACAAATTGCAGCACACAGTTCCGTTCAAGAAAGTACGAAAATCTCTTGTTTTAGACACGTGGATTAAGGATGAAATTGGTACTCAAAAGTTCACACAGACCTCTGTTTCAGATGTACAGGTGAGTTCATCAATGCTTATTGGAAACTTTGCAAAGTAGTCATTTTTGAGAAACAAATTAAATGTGTATATGAGTGTATCTAAGAAAGAATTAGTATGAAAGCTTATTGCAAAAAGCTTCAGAGTTTATTGGCATTGCTCCTCATGTATGGTTCTGTGCAAACAAGCATTTGTTCTAAAACAAAAACAAACATTGCTGGATAAACTCAGCAGGTCTGAAAGCATCTGTGGAGAGAAGTCCGTTTTGGGTCCAGTGACCCTTCTTCAGAATTTGTTTTCTGAATTAGTTTCTTTTAGGATCTCTCCTTTACTACTTTAGAGATACTAAGCGAGTATTTTGCATCAGCAGTTACTGTGGAGAAGGGCATGGAAGATGTAGAATGTGGGGAAATACATGATGACATCTTGAAAAATGTCCATATTACAGAGGAGGAAGTGCAGGATGTCTTGAAACACATAAAGGTGGATAAATCCCCAGGACCTGATCATGTGTACCCTAGAACTCTAAGGGAAGCTAGGGAAGTGATTGCTGGGCACCTTGCTGGAATATTTGTATCATCGATAGTCACAGATGAGTTGCTGGAAGACTGGAGGTTGGCTAATGTGGTGCCACTATTTAAGGAAGATGGTAAGGACAAGCCAGGGAACCATAGACTGGTGAGCTTGACATCGGTGGTGGGCAGCTTGTTAAAGGGAATCCTGAGGGACAGGATTTGCACGTGTTTGGAAAGGCAAGGACTGATTAGGGATAGTCCATATGAACTAAGCTGATTGTTTTTGCGCAGCTCTGAGAGGATGTTGCTTATAGACTCTCAGACATTTACTACATGCAAGGAAGTTTATTTCTCCTGAGAGGTGCTAGTTTTCAGATTAGATGTCCTCCCTTTAAACATAAAAGATCTATGTAATTTGAAAAAAGCATTGAATTTTCCCAGTGGTTCAGAAGATATTTTTTCTTTTAAGAATGCTGTCAAAAACAGGACAATTAGTCCTTGATCTTATTAATCACTTCCAGACCTTCCTGTGCACAGTATGGATTAGAGCATTGGATTTGGGGCAGAACAGTGAGCTGAAGCTTTGTTTATATTTAACTAAATTTAACTGGGTCTGCACAAAATTTATGAAAACAACTTATAATATTTTTACTTCTTGCACCTGATTTAGTGATTTTTTATATTTAGCCTTGATTACAATGTGTTTTAGAATTAGCTGAGCTATCAGAATGAAATATTTATGATCAAGTTCTCAGTATCTGGAATATCATGAATAATAACAGTTTCAACAACTATTGAAAAACTTGATATTACATACTGTAATATTACTTTGTCGTGGAGCTGAAAGTAAGTTTCTGTTTTATACAATAAATTATTTTTGAAGAAGTTTATTCACATCTAGTATCATAGTAGAGTTTAACTTACTGCCAGTAGTAAATTGTTTTTTTATTTAGAGACTAACTGTTTGACTCAGCTACTCCAGACAAATGGGATAGCTCACTTTTCTCTTTTTAAAGTTTCTCACCCAGTATGTGACCATTGTAAATCTTGATCCGGTGTTACTTTACAAGCTCTTCGTTCTGAACAACTGTACACTATATGGGAGTGAGAGTACAAAATAAAAAAAAACTGACTTAGACACAGAATATAGGAACAGGAACAGGCCATTTGACCTTTTGATCCTGCTCCATCATTTAATGTGGTCATGGCTGATCCTCTACCTCAACATCATAGACACTCTCCCCATAATTCTTGATGCTTTATGTCCAGCAATCTGTATTTCTTTCTTAAATATATTCAGTAACTTGCCCACCACAGCCTTATGTAAAAGAGAATTCCACAGGTTCACTATCCTCTAAGTGAAGAAATTTCCCTTCAGCTCAGTCCTAACTGGTTTATTCTGTATCTGTAACCCCTTATCCTAGATCGATAGACAGGACAACATCATCCCTGCATCCAATCTGTTCAGGTCTGTCAGAACTTTAAGCCTTTCAACGATATCTCCTTTTCTGACCTTTACTGAATCCAGGCCTAGTTGACTCAAGCTCTCCTTGTATGACAATCCTCTCAGTCTGATGAACTTTTGCTGCACACCCTCTATGACAAATATATGCTTTCTTGGGTAAGGAGACCAAAGTGCACACAATACTCTGTGTAGGTCTCACCAAGGCACCGTACATCATTGCTCCTGTACTCAACTTTTTAAAAACATTTATTCATTAATGGGTTGAGGCATCACCAGCTAGGCCAGCACTTATTGCCTATCCCAGAGGGCAGTTAAGAGTTGACCACATGGACATTGCCAGCTAGGCCAGCATTTACTGCCACTAAGAGTCAATCACATTGCTGTGAGTCTGAAGTCATATGTAGACTAGATCAGATGAAGGATGGCAGTTTATTTCCCTAAAGGGAATATTAGTGAATTAGGTGGTTTTCCCAACAATTGACAACAGATTCACTGTTGCCATCTTCATTCCAGATTTTTATTGAATTCAAATTTCACCATCTGCTATGGTGGGATTCGAACCCAAGTCCTTAGAACATTCCCTGGGTCTCTGGATTAACAGTCACTTCCCCTTTGCTAACTATACTTGCATACTTGCTTTCAGTGACTAAAGTATAAGGACATCCAGGTCCCTTCGTACATCAACATTTCACACTCCCTTACCAATTAAGTAATACTATGCTGTTTTGGTTTTCAAACCAATGTTAATAACTTCACACTTATCCATGTTATACTGTGACAGCCATATATTGCCCACCATTCAACTTGTCTAAATTGCCTAGGAGCCTTTTTAATATTCTCCTCAGTGCTCATAGTCCTGCCTAATTTGTGTCATCCGCAAACATAGAAATATAACATTTGATTTCCTCATTCAAATTGTTGGTATATATTGTAAATAGCTGGGACCTAGCTCAGGTCTTGTGATTCCCCACTAGCCCGCACCTTTCACTCCAAAGAGACCCAGTTATTCCTACTCCTTTGTTCTCCTGACCTGCTAATCAGCTCTAAATCCATGCTTGGATATCACCCATAACCCCATGTGCTTTAATTTGCATACCAACTCTTATTGGGACTTTATCGAAAGTTTTCTTAAAATCCAAATACACTATATTCACTGGTTCTGCCTTCACTATTCTACTAGTGATAAAAAAAACTCTAGTAGGCTTGTGAACCATGACTTTCTTTTCATCGATCCATGTCTAATCCCGTTGTGCCCTGTTATCTCATTCTTTTGGAGTAGATTCCTGCCTTTTGCTTTCTACTGATTTTAGCTAATTAATCTGTAATTCCTTTCCTTTTCAATGCTTCTTTTTTATTAAATAGTAGGGCTACATTTGCCATCCTCCAATCCATTGAAATTGTCCCAGGAGTATCGAGTGTTACTGAGAGGGCGATGGGCCCAGTGATCCCTGTACTATCTCGGTAAAAACAATGACTGCAGATGCAGCCAAGAGTTTTTACTCTGGTGATCATACGTTTCCTTTGCCTATGTACTCTTTATCAGTGGTGTGATAGCTTCACAGCCTGTATTATCCCACAAAGTTGTCAGCATATTGACGCTCCACAGCGACTCCCGCTGCTGTTCCTGATGCAGTGTGGTTGGAGAAACTCCAATAGCAATAGGACACCATCTGGAAGGTGCTGTAGATGTGAGGTAGGACATTCCACTGAGCTGGACAACAAAGTCGAAGCATTGGAAAAGGATGATATTTTTGAGACAGTGAATTTGAGGAGGTATGAACACCAATGAAGGTATTTGTGACCTTTTTAAGAAAGATAGATTTAGTGATGTAGCAAGTACAAAAACCTGATTGGAGAAATTAAAATGCATGAAACATGGGTTTGATTAAATTAATTACCAAATTTATTTGCAAAATTTAAAGGAAAGAGCCAAAGGAAAACAGCAAGATAATGATGGTATACATAAATTGCAGAATGTTTTGTGCGTATTAAGCAGGCTATACTTTTCTTTGAAAGAAATTTGTCATGCATCGTCTGACTAGATCTTGTTCCTACATATAGTGAGAGGGAAAGTCAGGTAAGGTTGCTTTTCTTAGTTTATTAATGATACTTGCTTGACTCATGTCAAGTGACTCTTGTTTGTATGTGTGGCCTTTTGGCACCTAGCAAGAGCCAACACCTTCAGTAGAGAGTGATTTTTTTAAAAATATGGTAAAGGATAAAATTATCAAAGTAAATATTGTTCCAGTCAAAATATGCATATTTTAAATCTTGCAGTTTTGAGGTCACTTGCTGTTCAAAGGGAGGGTAAAAAAAAATTTGGTTGGTCTGTCTAGATTGGCCTTGTATGCCTGCCGATAGTTGACTTCAGCCATTGTATGAGCATCCAAGTTGCTTGCTTTCGTGCTCTTTTTGTTAAGAAAGAGAATGTAAGAATAAAAGGAGAAAATATAAATCCGGGAAATAAATTGCCTCTGTGTTACAGTCTGAAAGCCTGTTGACCAGCTCATTACTGAGAACATTTTTGCCTGAAAAATCAGACATCGCCACAAGTACGTGGAGCAGAAATGTTGTCTTTTCCGAGATAAAGCAACGAAATACTTCAAAAGCTGTACGATTTGAAACTCCAATTCAGGTAAGCTGTGGCATTGGTCTTTTTGAAAGTTTCCATTGTATAATAAATAAAAATGATTAATTTAACATTATTCACTTTTCACAGCAGTAATCAAACAGAACAAATGAGATAATCTGATTTAATTCTTAGCTTAAATTTTCATTTTTGACAACACCTTCTGTTCCTGTCATGTCACCTGTTTGTTGATGAATTAATTCATGGGTGTAACTTCCAATTTATGACATCCATGGTTGTTTGCTCACTAACCTGAAAGGCAGAGGGAGGTGAGGGGGAAGCAGCACAGTGGCTCAATGGTTAGCACTGCAGCCTCACAGCACCAGGGACCTGGGTTCGATTCCATCCTTTGGAAACTGTTAGTCTGAAGTTTGCACATTCTCTCAGTGTCTGTCTGAGTTTCTGCTGACTGCTCTGGTTTTCTTCCACAGTCCAGACATGTGTAAATTGTATGGATTGGCCATGCCAAATTACCCATAGTATTCAGGGATGTGTAGATTAGGTGCATTAGTCATGGGAAATGCAGGTTTCCAGGGATAGGTTAGGGGGGATGGGTCTGAATGAGATCTCTTCGGAGGGTTGGTATGGACTTGTTGGGCCGAATGGCCTGTTTCCACACTCTGTAGATTTTATGAATCAGAAATAGCATTTTTCATTTTTAACCTTTCTGTAAAACTACAGTTTAATTCTATGTAGTTTTCATTCTAGCTACTTGGATCCAACATGCCTATAGCAGGCAGCATTTGGCATTTAAGAAGAGAGGGACTGTCCTCCTAGTCTAAAATAAATTGGGAAATGATGTTGAGTCGAACATCAACAATATTATGCTTTATCCCAATATGACAATGGCAAGCAAACCTGAAAGTCAGAAGTTTGCTTGTCTTCCATACTGGGCCAATTCTCATAGCCTTGCGACAATTACATTGCTAATTTCTTGGTATTTTACATAGCAGGTGTGATTTAATAGTTGCAAGGGCTACCTAGATGGATGGGATTATTGGCAGGGTGGTCCAAAGGGCACTTGGTTGGATAAGAATGAGAATCAGAGGATAATGCTGGAGAGTAAGAGACTGCAGCTGTATCTTACCTTTGACACAACACCTGTGATGGCCCTTCAGTGTCTGTCTTGTGTTTTATTTGGGGTGTTTGTGAGTGCTGTGCTTTAATGGTAGTGATGTGGAAGCCCTGTGCTGGAGGCAGGCTGCATACCTGATACCCCATTTGGCCTGGGTGATTTTGCTAGGTATCTTCTGCTTTATATATAACAGCATTGGAGGCAGTTCAAGGAGAAAAGGAAAGTCTTGGTATGATTATGTAAGCTTTGAGGTCATGTCAGGGGTACTGTGTACAGATTTGGTCTCTGTATTTAAGAAAGAATATATCAGCATTGGAGGCATTCAAAAGCGGTTCAATAGGCTGCTTCCTGAATGCAGTGATTGACTTCATGTGATTGGTGAAACAGATTAGGCCTTTATTCATTAGAGTTTAGAAGATTGACAGTGATATTTCCGCTAATGGGGGCTCTCGAAAATGGCAAAGTTAGTTATAAAGTAAGGGGACACTTATTAAAAACTGAGATGCAAAGGAATCTCTTAGCTTGAGCGTAATGAATGTCTGTAATTCTTTACCGTAGAGCTGTGAAGGCTAGATCACTGGAAGAATTTAGAGGATATTTTTGAAATATTGAAGAGTTGACCACTGAGCTGGCATGAAAGAGGATTTGAGGCCTGGGGCAAAATCTTGTCGATTGCTGGGGAAGGTTTGAAGGGCTGAATGGCTTACACCTGTTCATATTTATTCTGTTCTTAAACTGAGGTACAGAAAGATCTAAGTGTTCTCATACAGAAGTCACAAAAGGTTAGCATGCAGTACAGCGGATCATCAAGAAAGCTAATTGGGTGTTAGCCTTTATTATGTGAGGAACTCAACATGAAGAATGTTGTGCTTCAGTTATACAGGATGTTGGGGAGATCAGTGTTGGTTTCTTTTGAGGAAGGATGGAAATGCATTGGAAGCAGTTCAGAGAAAGCTTACTAGATTGATACCAAGAATGAGCAGGTTCTCTTATGAGGAAAGATTGGACAGGCAGGGCTTATTTTCTCAGAGCACAATAGTGAAAGGAAATTTGTTTGAAGTTGATAAGACCCTGAATGGTCTTGACAAACTGAACATGGAAATGCTGTTTCCACTTATTGACATGTGCAGAAATAGGGGGCTCTGTTAAAATAAGGGTTTGTCCTTATGGGCCGGTGAGGGGAATCAGGCAAAACTGTTTA